>NC_000082.6:8381574-8526574 GCF_000001635.26 Mus musculus
GCTCACAGTCATCTATAGGATGGAACACAGGGCCCCCAGTGTAGGAGCTAGAGAAAGTACCCAAGAGCTGAAGGGGTCTGCAACCCTATAGGTGGAACAACAATATGAACTAATCAGTATCCCCAGAACTCGTGTCTCTAGCTGCATATGTAGCAGAAGATGGCCTAGTTGGCCATCGTTGGGAAGAGAGACCCCTTGGTCTAGCAAACTTTATATGCCCCAGTACAGGGGAAAGCCAAGACCAAGAAGTGGGAGTGAGTGGGTAGGGGAGCAGGGTGTGGGGAGGGTATAGGGGACTTTTGGGATAGCATTTGAAATGTAAATGAAGAAAATATCCAATTAAAAAAATAAGATAAAATAAATGCATAAGGAAAAAAAAATACTTCGCCTGCATACTCAGGGAATAGAGGGTCCAAGAGGACAAAAACTTTATAAGGTCAAACAAAGAGTGAGGCCTGATAACTGTCAAGGTAGAAACGTCTTTCTAGGGTTGTTAGTAGGACAGCAAGTTGGGAGAGGGGAAGAAAGCCAATGCCTTCTATCATCATATGAGGTATCTGGGGTCAAAACTCTCCTCAACCCTCTGTCATTAATCCTGAGCCATTCCAGTCCCACAAATGAGCATGTCCCAAAATGCTAGAATCTGCCATCTTTCTTTTTCAAAAACCTGTGGCTTATAACCCAAAACAGCTTACACTGAGGGTACTCACAAATGCGTCTGCCCTGCATGTGCTTCCCTATGTAAATATGCAGATATTCCCCACTAAAAGTCTCCACACTCCCTAATTCAGGGAGAACATTGTGTTATGAATGCCCCATCGCTCACTCTGCCTGCTGCAGATCACAACACTTTGTCTTCTGTCATCGTCCAGCTGTGTTTTACTTTCTCATGTCCTCTCTAAGAGGTCAAGTCTTCCACTGGGTCACATGATCTCATATGTACACCCCTAAAGGAGCTAACTTGCGGATGGTGCTGTGCCAAAATGGACCTGGCTGGGACTCACAAAGTCATCTGGGGATGTCGCCTTCCTTACTTCACAGCTCTGCCGCTAAATTGGTCAGTGGAGCTATCTCCCATCACCACAAGAGGTAAAGTGGTTTGTGGAGCCTGGGGTCATTTGCTGAAGAGAGAGGAGTATCCCACTCAAGTTGAACAGCTGTTTCTATGCTGTGGTCCTTACAGCAGCAGGCTGTTAAACACTAGTCCACCAGTCCCCTCCAAATGAACTGAGTTGGAATATGGAGGAAGAAGAAGCCCGAAGCCATCAAAGGTGGTCAGTTTCTTTGGTGATTTCTAAGTACAGGAGAATAGAAACACAGGATTGCCATGGAAGCTCAAAATCCTGATTCAACCGTGAAATTCTTAAAGAGAATTTTTCAAAAGACTGCTCTGCACAGGTCCTAGTCCTGGAGATTCAGACTTAACCGAGCAGCAGTGCATTGTGGGTGTGGAAAGTCTTAAGACTCTTGCCTTAATCATTGGTCTATTGCTGTGAAGAGACACTATGGCCAAAGCAAGTCTTATAAAAGGAAGCATTAATTTGGGATTTGCGTACCATTTGTCATCATGAAGGGGAGCATGGGAGCAAGCTGGCCAACGTGGTGCTGGAGAAGGAGCTGAGAGCTACATCCTAAACTGCAGGCAGCACACAGAGACAAGGAAAGACACTGGGCCTGGTGTGGGCTTTTGAAACCCTAAAGCCCATCCCTAGTAATGAACCTCCTCTGACAACTGTTCCTTCCCTGACAGCTCACCAACCGGGGACTAAGTATGCAAATATATGAACCTATGAAGGCCAATCTCTTTCAGACTTCCCTGGATGGTTCTTAAGTGCATCTGTGCCTGACCACAACGAAGGGACAGGGATGTTGGGTCCTTAGATGTCTGTGAACTTGAGTTTGCACTCCTCTCTGGGTCGTGAGGTGCTCACCATTTCAGGAGATAACTCAGTGGCTGTGAGACGGATGCCTCCCACCCCATGAGATTTCCATCCACGCTCTTCTGCTTGTCATCAGAGCGTCTGCAGGTCAATCAGAGCAGATCGTCAGAGCTGATGAAATCTGCAAAGTCTGACTCCATTACACCAGTTCTTATCCTCCACTTCCTCCCGCTGTCTCACCTCTCACCCCATTCGGAAGTCGTGCCCTAGCCTTTCTCCCACCATGAAAATCTGCTATAAGGATGGTGTCTGAGATTAGTCAATCACATGAATAAGTCAGCTGGAGAGGTGCATCCAGGATGCAGAGGCCTAGCTCCTCTTGGCTGTATCCTTGCAGGACCTCGGATAAGTGTCTTCGCTCTCTGGTCTCACTGTCTGCATCCCAAATTACTGGGAGAGCCCTAATCTTAAGACTTCTCTAGGTGTCTCAGCCTAACCTAGGAAATGATTGAAAATGTAAAAGTACTAATCTATAAGATGAGAGAAGAGAAGGAGAGAATGAGAAGAGGAAGGAGAGGGTGGGGAAAGGATGGGAGGAAGGAAAGAAAGGAGGGAGGGAAGAAACAAGAATAAAGGTGAAAAGAGTGAGGAGGAAAAGTGAATGGGAAGAAGGGAGAGACTAGAGTGGGAGGAAAGAGGGAAGCAGGGACGGGGAGGGAAGGATGGAAAGGAGGAGCGAGGAAGAAAAAAGGAAAGAGAGAGGGGGAAGAAGAGAGAAGGAAGGAGGGAGAAAGGGAGAGGAGGAGGGAAGAAAGAAAGAGAGAAGGGAGGCAGGGAGGGAGGAAGGAAGGGGAAGGAAGAAAGGAGGGAAGAGAGGGAGGGAGGAGGAAGAAAGGTTGGTTAGAAGGAGGGAAAGCAGAAAAATGGAGGAAGAGATCTTAGAAGCTTTTTAAAACTTTCTAATGCACCAAGCAAAATATTTTGAAAATCCAGACAACAACACTACTCTTTATATAGTTACTTATTACACGGCGCTGGTGTGCTGTTTGAATCACAAATTGCATGCTAATGGCCTAATTCATAAACCATTGACATTCTTTATGAGTCCTTAGCATTCAGAAATGAAGAATTTGTGTTCAAAATATAATTTGCATTGCAAAATTCAATAATTTAGTTTCTCATATTCATTAATGCCTAAAACCACAACACATAACTTATCCCATTCCAACTCCCTTCTTAGGACACTGGAAAAAGAAGTGTTGCAGCTGGGAAATCGAGTACCACTTTTTATGGCTGTGTTTGGAACTGCACAGAGAGTCGTCACCAGCAGAAGTCATGCTGCGCTTTCTCAGGAGTCGCTGCTGAAGGATACCAACGCAGAGCCCAGAGACCTCACAAACCAACACAGAAGCTGGCTTAACCCTCCTGATCTCAGAAACCCATCCGAGTGAAAACATCCTACAGAGAGTGACGTGCATTGTGCAGAAGCAGAGTGGGAGAGTCAGTTAGATGGCCAGCGCCACGTTTGGTATAACAGCTGTGAGACACACCGCTGAGCAGACTATACAGCACTCAGTGAAGGAATAAACGAAGCAGTTGACTAGGCCATGGGATGTTTAGTTGAGTCCACTGTGGGACACTCATGTCTTAGTTTTAATTGTCAATTTGACACAGCCTAGAGTCACCTGAGGGGATGACAGCTTTGATTAAAGAATTGCCTTGATCATATTAAGCCAGTGGGTATATCTGTGAAGGATTGTCTAGATTAATAATTGACAGAAGAGGGCCAATCCACTGTGGGTGACACCATCTCTGTACATCCTGGTATAAAAGAACTAACTGGACATGATGAGTCCACGAGTGGGAGCCAGAGCGTGAGTTCACAGACAGCATTGTTTCTGCTCACTTCTGGTTTCCTCCATGGTTTCTGCTCCAAGCTTCTGTCCTGACTGCCCTAATGAAGGATTGTGGTTTGCATGAGTAAGGTAAGCAAATCCAAAAGCAAAAGGTTGCTTTTGGTCAGAGTATTTATCACAGCAACCAGGGAAACTGGAATAACCCAGAAATCAGATGTTTTATCCAAAAGAGTGTAGGATACTCAATGAACTACACAGAAGAAGAAAATTCTTGGCAGATGTCCTAAGTGAAACAGAAAACCTGCCTCACCTATATGAAAAACCAAGTGGAACATCTCTAGCTACTTTTCCTTGCAAAAGAAGAACTTATTTTGATTCGCATTACTTAATGAATTCATTGTGGCAAATTAGGCTGTGGGACAGTGGCTAACAGTCGTGGTGGCAGGAATGGAAGCCTACTTCTCATTATGGGCTAATCAGGAAGCAGAAGAGAGAAAAGAAGGGAAGGTGAGCATCTGCCTCCAGACCCGCCCCCAGTGGACCGCGCCCTCCAATAAGATGTCTTTAAAGGTTTCACAGCCTGTCAAACAGCACCACCAGCTGGGAGCCAAGTCTTCAAACACAGGAGCTTGTTGAAGACATTTCACATTCTTATCAAGTAAAATACACCCACTTGCAATATCTCCATAGCCTTCCCTTTCCAAAACCAGTCAAAACTCCAAAGTCTCTTCTAGGACTCAAGGCATCACATGTGAGCCTCTGTATCACATGTAGAAACAACTTACACACTTCCAACACACAATGGCACAGAAGAAAATCCCCCATTCCAAAATGAAGAAACAGAAAGGTAGCCAGGAAAGATCAGATCAAAGCAACACCAAGCCCTAGGTGGGTAAACACTAGACACTGAAGCCGTGTATCCAAGTATCTGAAGCACACAGTACCACTATCTGAGCGCTAAGTGGTCCTGAATAGCCTTGCCCATCTGGCCCCATTGGCTGAAGCACTTCTTGCCTCTCCACTGAACTAGACCCGCCCCATATCTGCACATTTCTTCAATTAATACATCTGAAACCCCAATCTCCTAACTTGTCCACTGAAACTTACATTCACACACAACCTGGTCAGGAACCCGACTCAGGGAATCCAACTCTGCTTCACATTGGCTAGCCCCAGCAGCCTTCTGGAACCTTAGGGCAAGCTTCCATAGCAGCTTCCCTCATGCATTAGCATGCCAACAAAATCAGCGCCAAAGAGAGGACATTCTGCTGCCATCTCCACAGCTGCAGGGTGCCCATTCTGCTGCCATCTCCACAGCTGCAGGGTGCCCTTTGTGCCATCATTGATGCGTCTGGGAAAAACACTTCTAGGCATCCCTGATGAAGAAGGAGGCAAGGACGCTCTCCTTGCGTTGTTACAGTCTAGGGTTCTGGGCATGCGGGGTCTCACCCTTTCCTACTGTCCCATTTTCTCAATGATGAAGCTAAGCTTTGTGACAGTTACATCCCTGCACTCAACTTTAATCTCAAATCCAACAAAATCCATGCTCCTTTCTTTACCAAACTGGACATTTTTCACATTTATGCTCCTTCACTGTAAATCTGGAGAAATGCAACAAGCAGTAACTGTGCCACAGCATAAACACTGAGCTTAAACTTTCCTCTGACAAACGATCAACCCATTCCTTTCTACTCGACCTCATGTAAATGTTCAGGACATTTGCAGAAAGCAGACAGGTTCTTTGTGAGAGTGTAACACAAATGGTCTCTAGTCAAGCTCTCTGTGGAGTCTGCTTTCTTGTGCGATCTCATGAGCAGTCTTTCCTCTCAGCTTTTCTGTTTGTATCCTGTTCTTCCTCACTCCCATCAGAATAGTCCACTAGGCTGCGCTCCTAACATCCTAGGACTTCTCTGAGCACAACCACAAAGTCTCCCACATTCCTCCTGAAACCAGTGCAGATAGAAATTGAGGGTATCTCAGGGTTGTTTTGATTTGCATTTCTCTGATGATTAAGGATATTGAACATTTTTTCAAGTGCTTCTCAGCCCTTCGGTATTCCTCTGTTGAGAACTCTTTGTTTAGTTCTGTACCCCATTTTAATGGGGTTATTTGAATTTCTGGAGTTCAGCTTCTTGAGCTCTTTGTATATATTGGATAGTAGTCCCATAATCAGCCACCAAATGCAGACACTATTGCATATGCCAGCAAGATTTTGCTGAAAGGACCCTGATATATCTGTCTCCTGTGAGGCTTTGCCAGTGCCTGGCAAATACAGAAGTGGATGCTCACAGTCATCTATAAGATGGAACACAGGGCCCCCAATGGAGGAGCTAGAGAAAGTACTCAAGATCTGAAGGGGTCTGCAACCCTATAGGTGGAACAACAATAATCAGTACCCCCAGAGCTTATGTCTCTAGCTGCATATGTAGCAGAAGATGAAATATCCCGCCATCATTGGGAAGAGAGGACCCTTGGTCTAGCAAACTTTATATGCTCCAGTACAGGGGAAAGTGAGGGCCAAGAAGTGGGAGTGGGTGGGTAGGGGAGCAGGGCGGGGGGAGGGTATAGGTGACTTTTGGGATAGCGTTTGAAATGTAAATGAAGAAAATATCCAAAAAAAAAAGAAATTGAGGGTACCAATACAATACATTTCACTGTATATGTGTATGAAATTCTCAAGAAAAAAAATTGAAGGAAGTTTAGGCCAGGCTGAGTTATATATCAAGATCTGGGATAGCCACAACTTCATAGTGAAACCCTGACTCAATTTTTAAAAAATAAAAATAAACAATGAAATAAATTTTAGAAGTAAAAGCTCTAAGTCCTCAAGATCTGACTCCAGCATTGCGACCAAGATTGGAAACTGATCACAACTGGCTCTGTCTAGATCCCAGACTAGAATCCAAGTTTCTGGAAAGCCAAGAAGCGCATACCCTGCTAGACTGTCAAGTCTGGTGCAGAGTTCACAACTTCCAGCAAATCACCACTTGTTCGTTGAACAGGAGTTTTCTGAGCACTGAAAATGGTAATCTCCATCCCAAGCAGCAGGGCTCCAGCACTGACCAATGTAAGTAAAATCTCTATTTTAATGGAGCTCCATTAGACTGAACAAGATCAATGACAAACAGGGAAATCACACAAATAAATAAAACAAAAGTTAAAATGGTGGTTAGAATTACTACAGTCTCAACTGCTAACTGAGATGAAGTACATTTGCTGAGCTTTCTAAGAATATTCCTTCTCAGGACTAGCTCAGTGTTTGAGAGCACTGGCTGCTCTTCCAAAGAACCAGAGTTCAAATCCCAGCACCCACACAGTGGCTCACAGCTGTCTGTAACTCCAATTCCACAGCCATCGATTGCCCTCTTCTGGCCTACACCAGCACTGCACATACATGGTGCACAACAAATATACATGCAAACAAAACACCCATACACATAAAATAAATAAATCTAAAAAAAAAAATCTATAGCTTATCTTTCATGCCATCTGAGGTAACATATGGATGGAGACCTCAAAGACTGAAAGAATCCAGCAATCTGAAGATCCCAAGATGAAACATGACAGGAAGAGAAGGGAGAAGCAAACGCAGACATTATGAAGCAGACATGTATTGGGTGCACTCATGAAAGCCAGTGGACAGCCTGTGTGGGTGGGCATGATTTAAGTGAGGGAAGATGAGTGGGTGAGGCAGTGAGAGGATATAGGGAAGCGATTGCAGGTGACCTTACACCACATTGTCAGGAAACACTGAAATATTTTAAGTAAGTGTCTTTATTTCTCCTTGCTGTGATAAAATATTCGGACTAGAGAAACCTAACGGAAAGGACTGCAAATTTTAGCTCACAGTTCAAGGTCTCATGAATGCTGGAGAAAATCAAGGTGTGAGGAGCTTAAAGCCGATGGATACATGGCATTCACTGACTACACACCATCTGCTGGCTACACACCATCCGCTGGCTACATGGCATCTGCAGTCAGGAAACAGAAGAGAATGTGTAGCAGTGCTGAAGTGCTGATCTCTCTCTCTCTCTCTCTCTCTCTCTCTCTCTCTCTCTCTCTCTCTCTCTCTCTCTCTCTCTGTTTTATACAGTTTTCAGGAGTGGGAATGGTCCCACCCACAATCAAGATGGGCACTGCCCAATCAATTAATGTAATCAAGATAATCCCCCATATGCTTGCCCCAGGTGCTCTCTTCAAGTGACTCTAGATTCTATCAAGTTAATAACTAACAGTAACTATCTCAATAGATAAGAGATGCTATCTAGTCTGTATGTAGCTTTAAGATTCTCACTGGGTACTTCATGGAATCAAATTCTTAAATGAACTATAAGTTACCTATTAAGTGTTCCTGGTAAAGGAGCCAGGCCTGGGAAGCTTGGTTCACAAGAAAGGGATAACATCTCCACTGTAGTCCCCACCATGGGGAATGGACAGAAAAGCCACCATACATGCCTCACACCCAGCACCTCCAGATGAAGCCTGAAGGTGACTCTCACTTTGAAATTTGTTCAACATCTTCCTCCTCTGTCCCTGCAAAGTCGGCAGCCTTGCCGTGAAGCAAGGCATTCATCAGCAAATCTAAAATATTTATTGTGCATATTTTAAAGGCCAGAGTACTACATCATCGAGCTCTGCCCAGATGGGGACAAGGTTTCACAGTGCCAATGACTGAGATGACGACGTGCCAGACAAAATTGCAGGCAATTAATCTGTGCAAATGGGATTCTTCAAAGGGGACTAGAGGACTCGCTTCAGACCACAGACAAACCAGCCCATAATGACCACCATTAAAATTTAACACAATTTGCTTATTTTAGGGAAACAGAATTTCTCATGTTCTTTACAGCAATCATTCATCTCACTTCTTCAGGGGATGTGGGAGAGGTCACAGTATGGAGGATACAGGTTTGCTTAGAGGGTGAATCTTGAGCCAAACTCCCAAAGGAGGGGTTCCCTGAGGCACCAGCATCTGCCTTGCTCCCATTCACTATGCTTCCTTTGGGGTGAAAGACAGGAGGGCATGCACCAGTGCTTTTTGTGGGTGCTGGATGAAGAGGTGATAATAGGCAAGGTGGCTCCAATTTCTAACTTGAGGCAATTCATTCAGTCTTCAAAATCCTCATTTATGAAACCTGTGAATGTCATCCCATGGTCAGCCTTGGATTTGTGTTGCTATAGTCTTCATCATTATGACCATTGTCGTTATTGTTGCTATCGTTATGACTGTTCTCTCGGCTGCTGTGCTTTGGGATTGGGCTGTGAAGGGGAAGGTTTCCATAAAGTGGGATTACTGTACTGTTGTGTGTGTCTTCCCCATTGGTTCTTTAGGAGATTTGACCAAGTAACATATGCTCAGTACTTACATCCATGGTTAAGGGCATCAGACGGCTACTCCCTTGTGGTCAGCATCTTCATCATGCTCAGGGATTGACTTTATGTGTAGATCAAGGTTTACCTTAAAAGTATGACTAGTACCAAGATGCTCTGAGGAGTCGCTGTTGAAGGGGATGTAGATGGTAGTGTGTCATGATTTGGGTGTTGGCTCTGCCCAGTGCCTGAGTCTTGCTATACCCAGTGTCCCCTGTCAAGAAATTAGGAGATATACAAAGGGCATTTCATTAGTATGGTGCTGAAATTGAATGCAGTCATGGAAACTAACACACCAGGAAGAGTTAAAAAGTACTATGTAAACACAAATATAGATCATTATTGTTTATTAAATGGGAAGGAATATATTTTATTATCACTATGACTCATCTAGCCCAGAGATAGTCTATAAATCAGAAAAATGTCAACTCGGAGTGAAATATGAGCCTCCAGATATCAGGGTACAGAGATTTGCTGGGCTCTCTCTCTCTCTCTCTCTCTCTCTCTCTCTCTCTCTCTCTCTCTCTCTCTTCTCTTTGCAATCTTTGCTGAAAGACATTTGAAGTGAAGTTAATAATTGAAATGTAATGAAGAACTGCAGTTTAGGGTCCATAGCACAATCATAATTGCCAGTTTATTACTTTTTTAATATATTTGCCAAGTATTAATAATATTGAAATAATGCAAGAAGATCATGGGGAATAAATGAAATACATCATCTGTCAAGGAAAAGGGATTTCCAAACAGTAGGCACCGCATTTATGAGCCCGGTGATGAACACAGCATTGCCCTGAATCCTTCAGCATGGGAGACACCTGGAAGTTTGGGTCTTGAAAATTTCTCATACAATCAGATAGAGGAAGGTAGAGAAGATTTGCCAAGTGCCAAGTTCCAGATCTAGAAATGGCTTCTAATAAAAAGTCCCAGGCTCTTTGCCCAAGACCTTTCTGTTTTAAGTCTTCTTTGTCCTCACAGTAAAATAAAAGACAGATGCTACATGATGGCACACACCTCTAGCGAAACCACTGGAGAGGCCTAAGAGGATCACGAGTTCAAGGCCAGCCCGAGCTATATAGTATGACCATTTCTCAAAAGTAAATAGATGGAATAAAAGGGGTGCAAAAAGATAAGAATGTGGAGGGAATCAAAGTGGGTCCTAAGCTTCTATTCATATTCATATTCATTATTCTTCTTCCTTAGGGACCAAATGTTCTGAAAGGACTTCACAGAATCTGTGTATCTGCTTCTCTGTGTTGGTGTGTGTGTGTGTGTGTGTGTGTGTGTGTGTGTGTGTGTGTGTGTTGGTGTGTGTGTGTGTGTGTGTGTGTTGGTGTGTGTGTGTGTGTGTGTGTGTGTGTGTGTGTGTGTGTGTGTGTTGGTGTGTGTGTGTGTGTGTTGGTGTGTGTGTGTGTGTTCAGTGGGGGTTGGGGGGGGAGAGAGAGACTTACCCAGTCCTGTCCTCTGCTCAAGGAACATTGACCAAGATGAAGGTGCTTCATTTTCATATCTCAACATCAGGGAGCCATGCATGCAATGGGGAAAGTGGTAGTAAGATTGATGACAGGACAGGAGTCTAGAGTGTGTCACATTCACATGGACACTGAGTTCCCACTGTCTGGAGTGTGTCCCATTCACAGGAACCCTGAGTTCCCACTGTCTGGAGTGTATCACATTCACAGGGACCCTTAATTCCCACTGTCTGGTGTCACATTCACGTGGACCCTGAGTTCCTACTGTCTGGAGTGTCACATTCACATGGTCCCTGCAGCCCCACTGTGTGGAGTGTGTCACATTCACAGGGACCCTGAGTTCCCACTGTCTGGAGTGTGTCACATTCACATGGACCCTGCAGCCCCACTGTGTGGAGTGTGTCACATTCACAGAGACCCTGCAACCCCACTATGTGGAGTGTGTCACATTCACAGGGACCCCGAGTTCCGAGTTCCCACTGGCAAAGCTTCTTGTGCTCCTTTCCCTTCACGCACTTTCCTTCTTGCTCAATGCCACATCTTAAGCACATGTGATGTAGCTAAGGAAGGTCAAGTAAGATGTGGAGCTGGAGCCAGGGCATGGACATCATCCTTGCCCATGGCCTGCAATACCTGCTCCAGCTGGTAGTTAAAGGCAGAGCAGAAGTGGTGAGCATCATAATGACCAGCGCCTGGATATAACTGGTGCTGATGTCTTCATAAACACCCTTCCATACAGACACAGAGCCCACACAGGAGAGACTCTATCTGACATCAACGCTGACACCATGTCCAGCAGACTGACTCTGGTTTGTCTTACTGAATATTGAGAAGTTCTTTCAAGGACTGCAGAGCCTAACAGAATGGTTCTATTGGGTTGATTTCCTGTTAGTCATTCACAGATGTCAAAACTCTATCCCAAAGTAGCTACCAAAAAGAAAAAGAAAGCTTTCCTTGTGCTGCTATGATGGCACAATTGCCAAGACAGGCTAAGGGTAAAAGGCAAAAGGAAGGGCTAGGATGCTGTATATCATTCTTATTTCTGATGGACATTGGGAGTAAGAAAGAGAGGGATGGAGGGGAACGAGAGAAAGGAAAGAGGGAAGGGAAGTGCCAGCAAGACTGGAGGATATGTAACACAGCTGCTCTGCAAGTGTTCTAGTTTGCTTTCTGTTGCTGTGATAAATACTGTGGCCAAAAGCAACTTAGGAGGGGGTTTATTTTAGCTAACAGGTAGAATGCATCTCCAGAAAAGCCAGGGTGGGACTCAAAGCAAGGACCTGAAGGCAAGAGCTGAGGCAGAACCCATAGAGGAAGGAATTCTGCTTACTTGCTTGCTCTCTCTGACTCAACCTCAGCTGGCTTTCCTATACAAGCCAGGACCACCTGCCTAAGGGTGGCACAGCCCATAGTGGGCAGAGCCCTCACCATAATCAGCAATGGAGAAAATGCCCACAGGTATGCCCCCAGGCCAGGCTTATCAAAGTAACTCTTCCACTGAGGTTTCTTGCCCCTACTCTTCTTCCCTGGTGTGTCAAGTTGACAACCAAGACTAGTCATCACAGAAGGGAAACCCAAAGAACTGATGTGTGACTGCAGGAAAACCCAGTGAGTAGGGATGGACAGCTGGAGAAGCTGCACTGTCTATGCCACTGCACCTGAGGACATTTGAGTCACACGACTGGATTAACATAGGCAAAATGTGTGCGTGTGCTTGGATACTCACGCACACACGTACCAGACTAGGTTGCTGGAGTGAAGCCTTTGGTTTGATCCACAACCTCATAAACTGGACATGGTAGGTAGCACATGCTAGCAACGTTATCACTGAGGAGGTAGAGTCAGGGGGATCTACCATGGATCAGAATTCCAAGGCCATCTTTGGTTCTGTACTAAGTAAGAGACCACCCTGAGCTACAAGAGACTATCCCAAAAAATGAGTGTGTATGTATTGTGTTCTTTTTGCATGATTCATTGTGTTTGTATGTATATATGTGTATAGTTTTATTGAAGTATGAGAACTGAGGTTACAAATTCCATAATTTATTAACATATATGTTTCTCTCTTTAAAATTAGCTCATCACATGTCCTCCATTCCCAACTTAATAGCTGGTGTCTGAAGAAGAGCATTGTAGACATTTATCAAATAACTTGATGACTCGATAAATAAACAGATTCTTTTGCTACAATATTATATTCATGAGTTGCATTCTTCATGGTCTCTTCCATTTCTTTTTCCAATCTAGGTTTTCTGTTACAATCTAAATATCACAAGAGCACATCATAGTCTCTATTGTGCATGGTGGCAAATAGACTTTTGTCTATAGTCTCCCTTGGAGACTATATTAGATGGGGTTCTCTAGAGGACCAGAACACATAGAACGGACTTAAAGTACAAGAGGGATCTATTACATTGGCTTACATAATAGGGGCTGGGCAACCTAACAAAGGCTGTCTACGTGCTGGAGAAGCTTACAGCCTGGTAACTGCTCAGTCCATGAGGCTGGATGGCTCAGCAGCCCAATCAGGTGCTAAAGGCCTGAAGAATTCCTGGAGACCTGCTAGTCTTCAGTCCACATTGGAAGGCTGAAGAAGCTGGAGTTCATCAGCAAGGATGACAATAGCAGCAGCAGCAGAATACATGGACTCACCAATAAAAAGGGAAGGTAGGCAGGCAAACACCATTGGTTTTTCAAACTGGAATCTCTTTATATCTGGGCCAAAGAAGGTATAGCACTGCCTGAGAGAGGGTCTTCTTCCCTCAATATTCTCCGGGGATGCCCCCACAGATATGCCCAGAGGTCTGGCTATTAATTGATATCAGATTCAATCTAGTTCTCAGTCAAAATTAACCATCACTGGAAGACTCCATTCAAGCCCCTTCACCCATCTGAACCACCATTCCAGGGCAGATATGCTAGACTCAGGACTAAGTCATCCCTTCTGGAAGGAGCTGTGGAATGGCAGGATTGGAGGAGATGCAGATGCAAATCTGGTAAGAAGCCAGGGACCCTGGACAGATGTTCCACCAAGTGTGACCAGGTTGAGATAGAAGATGCTCTAAGGACATGGTCAGCAGGTCTTGTGTGGGGCCTCTGTGGCCATCACCTCTGTCTCACCAGCAGCTGCAAGACATATTTGGGGTTGTAGAGTGGGAGAGCTAAAGATAAATGGTGAACTTTACAAATAGGGCTAAGACTACAGCCTTCAGATACAACCCCAAATAGGGTTACAAACATCTAGTAAAGAGAAGATGGGAATGGCCAGGTACATCTCCAGAGAATCTGGATGTGCAAGCACACATCCATCATCTCAACAGCCAGGAGGATGGGGGGATAATTAAGCATCTAAGACCAATCTGCCATAGCAGGCTCAAATCCAACCTGTGCTATGTGAGACACTGTCTCAAATAAAAAAGGAGGAGGAGGAGGAGGAGGAGGAGGAGGAGGAGGAGGAGGAGGAGGAGGAGGAGGAGGAGAGAGATGGTTTAGCTGTCAGTGAGTTTCAGTCAAGGAAGAGGTTCAAGATAACCTGGAAATGACCTTTCAAAACAGTTCTTCCCTCTGTTATAAGACAGAGTCACAGTCTTTCATCCCGCATCTTAATTGTATTTGACATTTCAGGATGTAATTAATGGTGTTGGCTCTGATAATGTTTTAAAATATAAATTTAAAATGTAGCAAACAAGTGAGAATCGGCAGTCTGTTTTAGTGAAAATTTCCCTTGGATCATGGATCAGAAAGAGCCCTGTGTGGGTCACAGTATCCTTTTCCTCCCTATGTGGGAAGATGGTCTAACACAGGGAATGGGAGTCTGCAGGACTTTAGGAAGCAGACTTATTCTGCAGTGGAATGGACCACTGTGGAGTCTGCTTTGTTGCTTTCTTCTGAGCATTTGCAAGAGGTGCTTCACCCATGCCCTGGGTAGAAACAAATCAATTCTGGTCTGTTTGTTTGGTACAGAACTCAAGAAGATGGGTATTTTGATACAGACCTGTAATCACAGACCTTGTGGTCATAAACCTGGACCACATAGCAAGCCCCATCTCAAAAGAAAAATTCCAAAGGCTGGAGACATAACCTCGTAGGTAGAGAGAGCTTGCCTGGCACACACAAAGCCCAGCTTCAGTCTTCCACATTACACAAGCAGGCCATGGTAGACTGTACCTGTAACCCCGGTCCTACAGAAGTGGCTGCAGCAGGATCAGAAGTTTAGGGTCATCTTTATCTATGTGGAGAGGTCGAGACCAGCTTGGGCTACATAAGACCCTGTCTCAAAAAAAAAAAAAAAAAAGAGGAAAAAAGAAAAGAAAAGAAATCTAAGAAAGCTATGGTATCCCTTGGTGATCCAACTGCAAGGTGACAGGGAGTATGCTGGGGTTTTAGCCGCATGAGCCAGGCAAGAGATGTTTCCTCAAGTGCCATTTCTAGTCCCTCTCTTTACTATTTATTTTGAGACAGGGTCTTGCTAAGTTGCCCAGACTTGTCACAAATTCACTCTAAGCTCCAGACCTTGGACAGAGCAAGGAACTTCTTACGTATTTACTGTCTCAAATACATAAGAAGAAATGGGGAGGGGAGGAGCAGGAAGAGGCGGTGAGAGGCTTGCTTAAACCACCAGGCAATGTTTCTATTTTATTTTTACATAGTTCACAATAATTATACACATTTATGGGTTGTGGTGTGAATGTGCCGGGTTGATGTACACAGTGTGAATGATCAAACTGGAGTAAGTCGCGTTTTATTTCTCTGTATTTACTGAAAGTTTCCGACTCCTGTTTTCTGGTTGCTTATATAATCTATATGACAAACCTCAGCTATCCTGGCCCCTCTGTGCTGTAGAACATTATCATCTCAGGTCCTTGTAAATCCCACGTCTGCTCCTCTGACACCAGCTTAGAAAATGTCCATCCGCAGTCTGAGATTCACATAGGACTGGGTTCACTCCTGTAAGCCAGCGTGAAAAGTGTTCAATATGAAAGAATTCCCCGGGGGGGCAGCACTGAAGATGGATATTCCTTCTTCAGAGTCTTCTTAAGCTGGTTCCGAGTGGGGTAGGGGAGTGTGGTGGGTAATATTGGTTGTCAATGTCACAGGATCGAGAATGCTCCTGGAGATAAACCTCTGTGCACATCTGTGACGGTTTGCCTATTGGAATGAGACGTCTCCCCCTAAACACTGGCAGCATAGCTCCCTGGCTCAGGATCTTAGTGAGCTGAACAACAGCATTTACTGCTGTCTGCTTCCTGACTGTGGGTGCAACTACCTCACAGTCCTGCTGCGGTCCCTGCTGTGATGGCCAGGATCCCGCCAACTGTAAGCCGTAGAAACTCACTCTCTTTTCAACGGCTTCTTGCCGTGTGTTTGGTCACAGCATTTAGACAGTAGGGAGATGACAGGGTATGAAGTGCACTCTGTGCATGCAAGATGGTCTCTCAGAAGCACAGAAGTACTAGAGTCTTGGAGGGGGGGCAAGGGAGGTGGGGAAATTGAGCCTGGAGTTGTAGATGCTGTAAGGTCCTAGGAAACCTCACTCTGGAATCACTGTCGGTTTCAACCCCTCGGTCCTTGCAGCTCTTCCCTGAATCCTCCCTCTGCACCAGAGAATCACAAGCTTTGTCTTCTGAGGGCAGATTGGAATGCCAGAATGTATGGAGATTAATCACAGAATAATACAAACTGCTGCTTATCATTGCTCGTATAGTTGACATAATTACCCTACAGGCAACAGGGAAAGGTTGTACTGCAGCAACTCCCAGCCAGGAGGAAAAGTGGTGTTGCTGATAACACAAAAGAGAGAAGAATGGTGAACACAGCCCTTTGAAAACTTTTAATTAATTTTCACCCTTGCAGCATAATTGGTGTCAGCTCAAACTTCAGCGTTTCCGGATCCCTTAGCCCTGTTGCAAAGAAATTTCGGACCAGCATGGGCCCTGGTCAGTGGTGAGGAAGGGGCAATAGAGTGGGTATTTTTGCATCATTAAACATACAGCTTAGGCTGTGTCACTTATCCATTAAAAATTCTCCCGGAGTTCCCCATTGCCTGCACTACAGAACTCAGAGACTCGGACCTTTGGGTGTCATTAGACTCATGCAAGGGCTGCCTTGCCTCATGTATTGGTTAACTGTCTTGGTGTGAACAAGTATCTGAGAGAAGGAAAGGAGGATTACAAGTCCATCACAGTAGGGAAGGCCTGAGAGGACGCTGATCTTCAGTCTATAAAACTATAAAACCTCCAGGCCTGCCCTCAGTAAAGCTCTCCTTCCACAGAGGCTACAACTCCTAGAGGCTGCACAAGCTGCCAGAACACCACCACCGTCAGGGACCAGATGTTCTACACATTGGCCCATGGCCATCTCACGTTCAAGCCACACCTTACCATCTTGCCTAATGTCTCTCCTCCACCCTGCACCAGATGTAATGGATTTTCAGCCATTTCTCCGATGCACTATCCTCCCTAAAACTATGCATTTGGGAGGTTGCCAGTCCTTCCTTCCCTTCCTGACCCTTCACCTCCAACCTCCACCCACTCAGATGACATCACTCTTTATATTTTTTATTAGATATTTTTTATTTACATTTCAAATGCTATCCCCTTTCCCATTTCCCCTCCAAAATTCCCCAATCCCCTCCCCCCTCCCCCTGCTCCCCAAACCCCACTCCCATTCCTGGCCCTGGCATCCCCCTATACTGGGGCATAGAACCTTCACAGGACCTAGGTCCTCTCCTCCTATTGATGACCAACAAGGCCAACCTCTGCTACATATGCAGCTAGAGCCACAAGTCCCACCATGTGTTTTCTTTGATTGGTGGTTTAATCCCAAGGAGCTCTGGGAGTCCTGGTTGGTTCATATTGAAGTTCCTCCTAGACATCACTCTTTAAATATAATTATCCAGCTGCCAGCTCCTCCCCAAAGCCTTCCCTCACTCGTTATAGACAAGGTTCCTGCCTTGGGCTCTCCAAGCTTTGCCATTTCTCCTCTATCTCAGAACATACCTGACTATTGCACACAGCTGTAGGTCTCCTTTACCTCTGGTGCAATCTTATTGGTAACTGTAGCCCAGCATCTACAGTGTGTCCATGATAGAGTATGTGCCTTAGAATATACTACATAGATATGAATCTGACACCTTGTTGATGTCAATTGTGTAGGAGCCTATAGTATAAACCTTTATTTTAAATCCTTTATCTTTCTTAGTGAATCACCCTAATTCTTCAGTCAAAGTGAAATATGTAACCCAATATGTGTAGACTACCAGGAAGTTTCAAGCTAAAATCGCATATTGCCAAAATTTTGTATAAGTACTAGCCTGGGGGTGGTTATGCTTGTTAGTGAGTTTCTTTTTGCCTCGATTTATTTGTTGTCGATGTTTTCTAGTTCCAGTTTTCTGATCCTCTCTGCTTACATTATCTGCCCTCACTGCTCAAGCTACTTTAAATACAAGGGCATGTTTCACCTTGCAGTTCACAGGGAACACAGCACTCAGATAAATCGAAAGTATGAGCAGCAGACAAGACCTGAACAAATATCTATCTGCTGAGTGCCAACTCTGAGCCTGGTGTTACAGTGAGACAAGATGGAAGCAGCCTCAAGCTGCTGTTACTCCAGCACTGTGGGTTTCACACCATGAAACCATCAAAATAAACTCCTTCTCCATTTTCTGAGTCTCATGACACAGGGATAAGAAAAGTAATGAAGATGGGATAGCATTCGAGTGGGTCTTCATGGATATGTACAAGTTCACCAAAAAAAAAAAAAAAAAAAAAAACCATGCTGAACTCCAAAGATGCTGAGTGATCTATATCAAAAGGACAGGTGTGAATAGTAGGTCTGTGGATGATTGACATGTTGAGACAAGGACCAATCCCAAGATGCACCAGGGCGGATTTCCCCCACCAGGCCACTGTCCGCTTCCTCTTACATAAGGGGACCTCTTTCCAACTCTCAGAAGTTCCGTGGCAGCTGGTTCAGTGCCAACTGACTGAGAAAACACATCACGGCAAAAGTTATGGGAAGTTCAACGATGCGTTTAAATTAATTTGTACTTTTTTTCAACCCAATCTAGTCTACAGACATTTGAAAAATAGCTTCCCCTGGAAACATCCACTGTTCTCTGAGATGTGAATAAAATATGAGTGTGTCTCTCCTGCACCATTACTTTGATCCCCAGCATCTTAGGGTGGTTTGGTTTGGTTTGGTTTGGTTTGGTTTGGTTTGGTTTGGTTTGGTTTGGCTCTTTTCCCTCTCACTCCAGCATCTTCTGTGATCCTCAGCATGGAAATGTAGCCTTGGCAACACGTATCCCAGATGGGCTCCGAGAGCCCCTCTCTCTTAAGTCCATGTTCCTTCATCCTTCTTTGGTTCCTCGTTTCACCTTTTCCTTTCTCCATGTCCTCCACTGATAACCCACTAGGGTCCAGTTTCATCTCGGCATGTTCATCTAGTCTGACGGTGCTCAGGTTTCGCTGCGTATGGGATCACCCAGCGTGTCAGCTGAAGCACTGGCTCCTTAGAACGTCTCTTGAAGTGTCTCATTCAGCAGGTCTTTCTAATGTGGAGCCTGAGAACTCGCATTTATGATGAGTTCCCCTGTCATTCTGAAACTTCTTCTCCAGAGACCAAATTTTGATACTGACCACCCTGCATTATCCTGCTCAATCCTGTTTTATGTCACTTTGCCAATGCCTTCGTGGGCTTCCGGTATAGTTTTCGCCCTCCTTAGAATTTTCCTTGTTTTGTTTTAGATTTTGGTTTTAGTGATACAGTCCAGGCTGACATCAAACTCACTATGTAACCAAGGATGACCAAGTGCTAGACATCCCTCGAAGCAGCCCACAGCCACACCCTCCCCTCTCCTGCTCCACTGGATCTGGGAGAATTTGTATAGGCCACTGGAGCTGACCTGCAAAGAGCTCTCGACCCAGGCTAGCATGAACACACTCTGATGTTTAAACATGTAAAATCTACATGTTTAATATCTGGAGACCCAGTCCTCAGAACGTGCCCCTGTCCGAGGCAGTGCATGACTGCGCTTCACTGGGTCTTTGTGCCTCTCTTGTTTTCCTGTGTGTTTTCCTGTGTTTTTTCCTGTGTGTATCCCCACGTCTCATTCTCCCTCTCCCCCCTCCTCGCAAACACTCCATGTGCTCCCAGCTCCCAGGGGATCCTCACTTGTAAATATTTGGAGAGGCTCAGACTGTTGTTCGAGCAAGGCTGGGAAGGATGGTGACTCTGCTCTGATATCCACGGAGGCCTAATATCCCGCCCCAGCTGTTGGATATCAGACATCTAGGAAACAACAAATAAAAATCACCAGAGAACCAGCAATGACTGTAGATCACCCCCACCCCCATTACCCATTAAACCCAGGCTGTGGCCCCTGGGAGTAGAAATCTGTATGGATGGTGCTGAAGAGCTTCCATGTCACCACTGAAGAGCTTCCCAAAGCAGCCCCCACCACAGTCTGGGCTCCTGGCAGTCAGGAAATAGTCTCTCCCTGCATGAGAAGGCTCAGGGCCCCTCATTGTGCCTGAGTTTTGCCTCTAATGAGGAAGTCATTGGCAACACTAAACCCAGGCAGGCAGGGCATTTATCCATCTCTGACCTCTGACCCTGGGAGGCTCCCCCTCCCCTGCGGCAGGGCCCAGTGAGCCCAGGACCATCTGCTTCTTGTGTTGTGTCTCCTAGCAAAATGGCCACCATTCTTCAGCACATCTACCGTGCCAGCTTGCAAGAGTCCCTCTAGATCCTGCTTGCTGACTGCTGACATTCTCTTACAGAAGGACGTGCATAAGAAGGGTCAGCGGATTTTTACCAGAGATTCTAACCACTCCTCCAAGGGTGTAATTCTGCCCTAGTTGTCCAGAGCAAAACCATCGTCTGTGCTGGGTGAAGACTTTCCAGTGAAGCTGTTTTAGGGTCACCCCTGCTCCTGTCAAGAGCTCTTCACTCATGCTCTGTAAATAAGCCAGTGAACGAGCATTCCATAAGTGACTAGTGAGTGACTAAGTGACACACAGTCACACCGAGCATCCTCATCCTCGCTCAGGCCAGGCGAGTGACTGGCTTCTCCTGTGGTGCACCCACACCAAGGCGGGCTCCCAATGGCTCCTTCCTCTCCCCCTTCTCCTTGATCCATAGGAACCTCTTCCTGGCTGCAGAGCACACCTGATCCCAGCACATGGGGACCCGCTCTCTGATTTCTCCACAGATCTCCTACACCCACTCCTCCCTGCCATTCACTCTCTACAGGGCAGACCAAGGAACCTTAAAACCACCATGCTCCCCTGCTAAGAACAAAAAGGAGATGGCCACAGCTGGGCTCCTTCTTAGAGCATTCATTCCACAAAGCTGGAGAGATGGCTCAGCAGTTATGAGGACTGGCTGCTCTTCCAGATGATGTGGGTTTGATTCCCAGCTCCCATATGGAGGCATATGGAGGCTCACAACCACTTGTAACTACAGTCCCCATCCCCAGAGATCCAAGATTCCCTTTTCCGGCCTCTGCAGACACCAGGTACGCATGTGCTGAACAGACATACCTGCAGGCAAAATACTCATACACATAGAATAAAATAACAACAACAACAATAATAATAATAATGCAATAATAATAGTTAAACAATAATAATAGTAATGTTTTCATCTAAATTTTGTTTTAAATTGTCCCTAGAGGCATTGTAGATGTGCCTGCTGTGTTACATGTGCATCAGTAGGTGGCAGAAAAGAGACAGGCTATGTCTTCATTCACTGTTCTGATGTATGAACATCTGAATGATTGATTGATTGATTAGTAGCCTAACACTCCCTGAAAAAAAAGCGAGCCTGAGACAAGAAGTCTGGCACACAAGGGTCCACACAGGGAGGTAGCCTGAGATGACCACCAGACCAGCCCTGTGCAAGCCAGCCCTGTGCAAGCCCTGTGAGCTCCCAGGGCAGGGACCGAGCTGGAGAATAGAAGAACCTCACTTAATACAGCAGGCCCCAGGTGAGAGTGAGCCCAAGACAGATAATGGGGTCACACGGGCAGGTCTGAGTGAGAAGTGAGCCTGAAATGACCTCCAGACTGGCGCCGTGGGGCCCCAACTGGGAGCTAGCCTGAGATGACCACAAGTCAGGCACCGCACAGGCCCGAGGAAGCAGACCACACCTGAGATGACCACACCCACAGTGGGCATAGCACTCCTAAGATACTTCAGACACTCAGATCCCAGACACCATCAAGAGGAACAAGTGGACAAGAAATGGAAGAGAAATGTAGGGTTATGGATCCTGAGTCCAGTCCACCACAGGGCACAACAGCTCAGCGAGGCAGGGTGCAGGAAGTGAACCTCGCTTACCCCACACATTAGCCAGGCAGGTGCTGGGCCATAGTGAAGCCCCGGGACACCGTTCTGGGGCTAGAGAAGCACACTCTGAGGCAAGGGACAGCCAGAGCTGGCTTGGGGGCCCCCAAGCCCAGGGAGCCGGGGCCATCTGGTTCTCGGGCTCTTGGACACCCAGGAGCCACTGGAAGCTGCAGAAGACCTGAGAACAGAATCTGGGCTGACCGGCTGGATCTGGCCCAGGGTCAGCGGGGAAATGGGAAAGCTCCGGCTGGTCCCATGGGGAGAGTCCTTGGCTTGACGGTGGACTTGGCCTGAGCTTGGCTTGGTGGTCATGGCTGGAAGGCCTTCTAAGGGAGACTAGACTGCGGCTCTCTAGGTGAAGACCTTCTCCATTGCTCCCCACGGCAAAAAGAGGCAGTCCATGGTTTTAAGGCATTTATTGTCATGGTGGAAAGTGGGTGTGTAAAACCATACCCCACTTCTCAAGGCCAGCCTGAGGTTAAATACCTTTTGCAGGGAGGAGTGTCTGGGAGAGAAAGCTTATTGGCTAAGCCCTCCAGGTCTTTAGGTTCCTCAATAAAATGGAGATCTGTCTTGAGCCTACATGACCTGTGGTTATGTCCTCTACTTGTGGAGGGGCTTGAGGCATTTCCCTCACATGACTGATGGCCACAAATCTATGGGGAGCTGCAGCTAGTGACAGGGACCTAGTGCTTGAGAGCGGGCAAAGCTCCCACGGTCCCCTCAGGGTCTCCCAGGCTTCTAGCCTTAGCTCAACCAGGGACCACAGAGAAAGGTAAACAGAAGGATGTATGTACAATGAGGAGAGGCAGAACAGGAGCCTGGAGGGTAGAGAGGGACAGCGTGAAGTTAATAGCCAGAGATGCCACCTAAGACCATGGTGGCATCCTGGCCTGTGCTGCCACTGGAGGCCACATCTGGGTCCATGGCCTTACAGCAGCAGGGGTCTGTTACCACCAAAGGCCAGGCAGACACCTCTGGTCTGGTCTGGTCTGCCACCAGAGAGCTTATTAATGTCTGAGGGCTTTGCAGAACTGTCCCCACCCCTCACCTGGACATTGTGGGAGAGCTAGCCCTGGGAACAGGAGAGCTGACCGCGCCCTCAGTACTTAAGGTGAGCGACTGCACATTGCAGGAGCCACAGGTAAGCCAGCCTCAGGAGTATAAACATGGGAGACCTGACCATGATGGGGTCATGAGAGCAGGAGAGCTGTCCCTGCCACCTCACCTGCTACAGCACTCAGGACAGCAGGCCCTGCACCTCACTGGGCAGCCCAGTCCAGCTGAACCTGATGGTGGGCACACAGGTGAACCAGCCCTGAGGGTGTGAGCACGGGAGAGCTGGCCCTGCAATTTGTCTGCCATGTAGCATCATGAGTGAGGGAACAGACATCCTCCCCTCTCCTTGCCCCTTACCACCTGTGGCAGGCAGGAGAGCTGGCCCTGCCCCTTGTACTCATGAGAGTGGGCCCTGAACCTTGCCTAGGCATCACAATAGAGCGTGCCCTGGATGCAGGGTTTGCAGGTGAGCTGGCCCTGAGGGTGTGAGTGCAGGAGAGCCCTCTCTGTTTCTTGCCTTCTGGGAGGTGGTGCTGATGAGAGAGAGATGCTCCCTCCCCTCCGTCATCCCTCACCACCTATTGCAGGCAGAAGATCTGGTCCTGGGATCATGAGGTTGAGAGAATTGTCCCTGTCCCTCAGCAGCTGCAGTACTCAGGAGAGCAGGCCCTTCATCTCACCTGGGCAGCAGGGTAGAGCCGGCCCTGGTTGCTGGAGTTGCAGATGAACCAGCTCCCAAAGCAGGAGACCAAAGGCGCTGGCAAGCTCATGTACCTCTTGGGCTCAGACACTGGTCCACCCAGTGGATGGGGCCTTTTGACAAACTGCTGGAGTACATGAAGGGGCAGGTTCCACAGATCCAAAACCACGGGATCTCCATGACACAGAGCAACAAGAGGATATCCAAGAGGAGTCCATGGGGATCCAGTACCGATAGAGCAGCAGAAGCCAGAGCCCTCACACCAGACCAGGGAGTCATTGCGATGGCATTGAAAGCAGAGAAGTGTGGACAAAAGGGTATACTGTGGGGCACACTGTGACACAGTACAACTCCACCATGAGATCTGTTTTTCCCTGTTGGTGGGGAGGTTGCAAGGGTGTAGGGTGGGCATGAGGGGAGCAGGAGATGAGTGGGGGTGGGGTGCACGATTGAAGTCACAAAGAACCAATAAAAAGTTGAAAATTTTGTTTTACAACTTTTATTCCACTGGGTACCATTGAGGCCCCAGTATTGAGAGTTCGGTGCCTTTCTGTGAAGATGTTAGATGACAGCAGTGGAGAGAAGCTGAGGACAGACCCAGGACCTGCCTGCCACAAACATCCACAGGCTCTCAGATCCAGATGGAATGAGAATAGGACAGAATCGAGCAGAATGGGATATCAGCAGAATCCTGCCCCCATTGAATGCCCTCTCCTCTGGCCAGGAGCATAGCCTGTGCCCCTTCTCTCTCCCCACCACGTCTCTCTGACCACTCCCCCTTCATTGCCTCAAACAAGCCACCTTGTCCCCACAGCAGGACCTTTTCTCTTGCAGCCACCTGCCTGGTCTGCTGCCTCCTTATGCAGTCACCTGCTGGAAGAAATGTCTCTCCCGGTAGGTAACCTCATCGCTGCCTTTCATCGTTCTGACTTTATGCACAGCCTGACTACTGTGTGTTCCTGGACCGTGCTCATTGTCTGTTTTCCTGTGACAGGGTACGGGCCCTTCCCACCACCTGACTCTTTCCATTGCCTTTCCAGTTCCATCGCTGCCGGGAGATCAAAGTGGGAACCGGAAGCATTATAACCAGTCAAGAACAGAAAGCAATGAACTCATGCAGGTTTGAGCTCAGCTCAATTTCTCTACTCGAATACAGCCCAATTTGGAGCTGGGTCTTCCCCCATTAACAAAGGAGTCACAAGAACCTGATCCAGACAACCCCTCACTAAGACACTCTTCCCAGGTCAAGTTGACAAACCCACCACCCACCAATGTGTCCCCAGGCTTCACACCCATATTAGATGACTATAACCAGTGAACAAATGAATGAATCTCTCCTCTTTGATGCTGTTGGCTTCTTGGCTGCACACTGCTTGGGTTATTATTATTCCTTTCTGTTCACTCAGGAGGTTTCTCTGCCTCAAACGTCCAGGAAGATATTATCTTCAGCCTCTACTATCAACCTCCAGTTGGGACACCAATCATAAGGACTAAGTGGTCTCTAGAAGGTCTGCTTTGTCTGGGAAAACTCAGAGGTTTTAACAACTTTCCTTAGCCCCTTTATTTGTTCCTCCAGCACATTTCTATTATGTGACCAGCAGATGGCAGCAAAGACCGTCCTTCTGATAACCATCGCCACAAACTGCTGCTCCTGGACTGCTGCCAGTCTCTAACGCAGTTTGTCGGCTGGTGGGGCCTGCCTAGATGCTGTGTTTACACTACTCCTGAATAAACAGACGATGTCCCAAGTCCTAGGTCGAGGGACAGAGAAGTGGGTGGTGCAGGTGCTGGCAGGAAAGCATTGATTTGTTTTCCCAGTTGAGTTTGATTCCCCTTGCAACCCTTCCCTTTTGTGCATCTGGGACAGTCATCATAGGCTGCCTGTGCCTCGGTTTCCTCATCTATATACTGATGGATCTATCCCCATAGGACTACATGTTTCCCATGGCTCTCTCCTCAACATGTCAGCTAAGCAATCACGGCTCATCCTACAGTCGTTAACCCTCATTCTTTTCAGTGTTTATTGACTGACTGACAAAGTGGAGTGTGCCGGAATGTGTAGTAAATACTCACTGAGCATCAGCTGTGAAGATAATGTCATGATGGAGATGATGATGATATCAAATGATGGCATGGTAACCATGGTGTCATGTTGAAAAAGATGTAAGGATGAAGATGTCATGGCTGAGGATTATAATGCTCTGATAAAGTGGATGTCATTCTGAGAGTGACAGTGATGTCAGGGAGATGACAGTGTCATTGGGGTTGTTTGAATGACCACTGTAGACTCACAGGTTTGAATATTTGATCCTCAGCTGATGGGACTGTTTGGGAAGGATTAGGAGGTGTTGGAGGAGGTGTGTCATTAGGGATGGACTTTGAGGTTTCAAAAACCCATCCACTTCCTGTTAGCTCTCTGCCTCCTACTATTGGGTAAAGATGTAAGCACTCAGCTACTGCCCCAGTGCTATGTCTGCCTGCCTGCCCGCCCGCCCGCCCGTCTGCCTGCCTGCCTGCCTGCCTGCCTGCCTGCCTGCCTGCCTGCCTGCCTGCCTGCCTGCCATGATGGTCACAAACTCTAACTCTCTGAGCCTGTGAGTCCCGACTTTAAAATGGTCGTAGCGTTTGGTCACAGCAATAGAAAAGTAACTAAGACAGTCCTTAGGATGTTGGTGTCACAGAAAGGCTATGATGTCATTGGTGACTATAGTGGTGTCATTTGATGACAATGTCCTGCGAGGATGGTGACATTGTGAAGGTATGATGTCATGATGCTGAGAACAGTGTTGTCATCTAATAACACGCACCAATGGCCGTGAAACCCACTGACGCACTGGCAGCTCCTGCAGTTCCTTCAGCCCAAGGATCCCCACCTCCCATCCTGGGCTGCAGTCCCCAGTGACTCCTGCTGAGTACTGCCAAGCTCCACACTAGGCTGGGCGAGGGCTGACATCTGGCCTTCAAGCTGGGCACAGACACAGAGGTGAGCATCTGAGGATGAAACTGTGGTTTCGAGGGATGTTCGTACTGGTTGTGCCTGCCCCTCTTCCTCTGGGGGCCTCCCGACACCCCTGGAGAAGTACAGAGGACCAACACTGCCCAGCTGAGTGGTCCAGGGGGTCTCTAGCCTCTGAGATACATCTGTTAACATTTCCAAAGTGAGCCCCTAGCCCAGAAACTCCTTGTACCAGAAAACCTTTCCTATGGAGAATTAGGCAGTACTCTTCCCAAATCCTCCACTTCCCTCCTCCACCCCAACTCCCCTCTCTCACTTCCCTCTCCTCCACCTCCACCCCAACCCTCCCACATGCCCTTCTTCACCTCCACTCCCCTCCTCCTCCACTCTCTGTTCCCCCCTCCATCCCTTCTTTCCTACCCCCTCCACTTCCTTCTTTAACCCCTCCCTCCACTTCTCCCTGCACTCTACTCTCACCGACCCCCTCTATTCACACACACTGGCTGGAGTGACTCACTCAGGAAACCTTCCCTCCTTGGTGCTGGGACCCCAGAGCTCTGACTTCTCCCTGGTGCTACCCACTGTGTCCTCCTGTCTGGGTCCAGGTTGTGTGAAGCTTAAGGTAGCATCTGAGGTAGAAGGACCCCACAGGACCCTGGGACGCTGTGCTGGCAGACAGGGTGACTCTTCTTTTCTTTTCTTTTCTTTTCTTTTTTTTTTTTTTTTTTTTTTTTTTGGTTTTTCGAGACAGGGTTTCTCTGTGTAGCCCTGGCTGTCCTGGAACTCACTCTGTAGACCAGGCTGGCCTCGAACTCAGAAATCCGCCTGCCTCTGCCTCCCAAGTGCTGGGATTAAAGGCGTGTGCCACCACCGTGACAGGGTGACTCTTGAAGAGCCAAGCATGCCCGTGTCTCTGTGCACCTTTGCACACGTTATCCCACCTCTCTGATCCACCCAGCATCTTCTCACAAAGAAGAGAAGCTGATCCAAAGGGCAGGGCCAAGGACAAAATGAAGCCAGAGGAGGCGCAGGGTGAGGCAGAGCTCAAAAACTACCGGGTGACTAGGATTGGTGTTTATTTCAGGTGATAAGGGCTCCACACTCCCTCTCTTCCGGACTACCAGAAGCACACACATGCGCACATCACAGCAGACTGGGCAGCCCAGATAGCACAAAGACAGCAGCCAGGGGGCACTCATCCTCAGCGAGCCACCACTGGCTTTCTGGCTTCTGTCAATGGTATTTGAGTAAGAAAAGGTTGCCATCCACTGAGATGGGTCCAAAAGGCCCTGCGCCTCCTGGGTTGGCCAAACTCAGATGGCTTGGTCCTGCCTCTGGCTCAGGCTGAGCGCACGCGCCGCTGCCAGGAAGACCACCCCAGTGAGCAGCTCAGATACAAAGCTAATCCAGCCGAGGGCCAGAGACCAGCCAAAGCGTATATCCACCTGATCCAGCAGGGCCCTCTCCTCCAGGAGGCATACTGCCTCTCGGAAGGCAACTGCTGAGTACGCAATGTAGATGCTGATTCCAGTGAGGGTCACCATGGCTGCAGGGAAAGACAGGGACAGTCATTCAGGACCTCTTGGTCTGCTCCTCCTCCTCCTCCACCCAGTTCCCTCCTGAACCCCCACCCCTTCTCTCCTCCACCCCCTCAGCTTCCTTCCTCACTCTTCTTTCAACTCCTCTTCCTCTCACCTCCTCCGTCCTTCCTGCCTCCATCCTTCTCCATTGTGCCTGAGAAGTCCTGGAAAGAAGCTATGTCTGCCAAGGCGGGTTGATTAAGACTTCGATGATGTAGATTTGTCCGTCCCCGCCAAAGGGCTTATCGGGCTGTCAGCAAGCCAGCCCTAGAGCAGCCTTCTCCGCATCTTACTTAAACTCACCTATCCAAATGTACCCACCGATGGACCACTTATGGCTTTCTTTATTCGTTGCCATAAAACGTTCCATGAATTTCTACTTCATTGGAACATGATATTTGTGGAGACGGAAGACCTGAATCTCTGTTCCCAGACCATGGTCACTAATAGTCAGCTCCAGGAAAAAAGAAAAAGAAAAAAAAAAAAACTTCTATTCTTTTAACATAAGAGCTGGATTTTCTTCACATACACCTCTTTCTCTTCTCTTTCTCCTCCCTCATCTCCCTCCCCCTACCTTCCTCTCCCTCCTCTGTCTCTCTCCTCTTCCCCTCTCCCTCATTATGCAGGTCTGTCCTCCCAGCCAAACTGCTGCCAACATCAGGAGTTCTGCTGGCCTGGAGGGGGCAGAGAGGGTCTTAGCACCCTCACCTGAGGATCTAGCCACCACCATTAGAAGCATTTCTACCCTAATTTTTTGTGGGCTTGTGGGAAGGGTTGGAGGAGATCCGGAGGGGAGAAAAGGGGTAGGCTTCATCTACACAGCCACAGGGAGTCATCACACATGCTGGGTGGGTGCAGACCTCCTGGGGTGGCTGCTTTAAGGTCATCTATGCTCTGCCTCACCCACTGCTCTGCCTGTAAGCCTCATAAACTCACAGGTTCCCCTGGTGAACTTCCGTTGAATCAGTGAATCATTGGGACCCAAGAAGGGGGAAAGATGTGGTTTACAACTTTTCTAGGGAGAAGTTTTAGCAACACCCTCCTGTTTCCTCCCCCTTCCTTCCTCTCATTCTATACACAATACACACACACACACACATACACACACACACAATCATGCCTGGATTGTTCCATGGTTTGGGGGGATCTTAACCTGGGTTCTCTTGCTTACATACCAAATGTTCTTACATGCTGAGCCATTTCCCAGGCCTCTGTCTTTCTTTCCCTTGTAATTCAGGGAGCCAGAGGGCACCCATCTGGGCTGTGGGTCCCACTTTCCCAAGGCCTGTAGCCAGTCATGTAAACAGAACTGCCTCGGCCGGTGTCTGCTGACCTGGCTTTGGTTTGGACGTGGTTGATTAAGTTTGTTTGGTTAGGTTTGGTTTAAGGATGGGTTTGGGTTTTTGGAGGGTGTGGTTTGGATTTGGGTTTGAGAGGTATGGCTTGACTTGGTATTGTTTTCTGTTTGTAAAAGTTACACTGTACGGTATTATCTGGACTTCAGCTTGAGATCAACACTCAGCCTGATGGGTGTGTACTGCCATGCCCTGAAGTGTGTCACTTTCTCGCAGTAAACCTTGCACATTTTCAGAGTATGATGCACATGGCGGTAAAGTGTGTGCATGGAGTAGCTTAAGACACTGTTAAATACATGGGTCAACTCACACAACTTCTTTTTATAGTGAAACACATAAAATCTACCCTCTTGGCCACATTCAAGTGCAAGGCGTATGGATACACGGTCTATGGGTACTGACTGTAATCACAAGAATGGACAATAGATCCCTGAACTTATGCCTGCTAAATGAAGCTGAGTGCCACACAGCTGGCGTGTCCCCAGACCCATCCGCTGCTTCTACTTGTGGCTCTGTTCTGTCTCACCATGAGCTCTGCTTACTGAGAACCCAGTGAAGCCATGCATGTGCACTGTGTCCTTCTGTGCCTGGTCAGTCTGATTTCCCACATCAGAAGGGAGCAAAGACAGCGGGTGTCAGCCCACAGCTCTAAACCGGAAGCCAAGGCCATCCTTGGGAGACCAAGACAGAGAGGTGGCAGACGACACAGCTTTGCAGCGAGATGCTGGGGATGACTCCTAAGGCTGTGCCCTACCCCGTCCTTCTTCCTTCCTGGAACCAGAGATCTGGGGAGCTTAAGGCTGAAAACCACTGCCTTTCCCAGCTACTGTACTGTCACAATGGGGGGAAGCCCTTAGAGAAGCTGAGACCTGCCCCTAAAGAGGTTTACAGCACGGCGTTCACCATCAGTACAACTGTAGAGCCTAGGCCCCGGGCAGGTGTACACCTACCTCCAAAGAGAAAGAGGATCCCGGTGAGCAGCAGAAGGAGGTGAGCTCGGAGGAGGAAGCTCAAGAACCCGGTCATCCCCCCAAACACCATCACGATCAGACTGAGTGGCAATAAGATCACGAATGTCCCGTGCATAGCTAAGGAGAAGAGGGTAACAGGCACAGGGGGTTACTAATATCTAGCATCCAATCATTTACATATGTTTACCACGTACCCACAAAAGTAGGTCTACACAACTACTTCTAGTGGTAGTTAAGAACCGTGGAGACTCCTGAATGCATGGTCTGAACTGTGAGCATCTTTGCACTTACTCTCTGCAACCCCTAGAGGGCAGTGTTGTATTATTTACTTATTCTCTCAGTGCCGATTCAAGAGCCGGCTATTCTAATGAGTATGCAAAGGACCAAGTAAGTCTAAGAGATAAACACCACCAAGTCTGGGGGAAAATCTAGTTCCCTTCTAGCTGAGGACAGTGACAAGTGGTGAGCAGAGGCGGTGGAGAAAGAACAGCTTATAAAATCCCTACACCTGGGGCTGGAGAGATGGCTCAGTGGTTTAGAGTACGAGCTGCTCTTGCAGGGACCTGGGTTTCATTCCCAGGTGTGAGAAATTAACTAATTTTTTAAAACATACAAGGTCAGGTGTGGTGGCACACTCCTTTAATCCCACCACTCGGGAGGTAGAGGCATGCCGATCTCTGTGAGTTCAAGACCAGCCTGGTCTACAAAATGAGTTCCAGGACAGCCAGGGCTGTTAAACAGAAAAACTGTGTCTTGAAAAACAAAAACAAAACCCTATACTCATGTTCTGCCTCTGCCTGGTCCTGTCCCAAATTACAGACACATCATAAATTCAAGGCACATGACTCATTTTATCCTGGGAGGGGGGGCATGGATCTAATCTCATCCCACACCCCAAACCCTTGGTGATCTTAACAATAAAACATTAATGCAATACAGGGGTTAGTGAGATGGCTCCATTGGCAAAACCACTGGCCATGTTTGCCTGAAGACAGGAGGAGAAAGCTAAGGCTACAAAGCTGTCCTCAGGTCTCTCTGTGGGCTGTGCTACACCTGTTCACACACCACACACGATAATGAACAAGATTTTAAACCTGTCATACAGGCAGTCTCTGACTGTGATCTGGGGGTCTATCTGTAAAAATAGTAGAATGGGTGGAAATTGCCCTTTCAATTTTGACCTTTTCTGCGGGTGCTAGAGATTTGAACTTGGATTCTCACCCTTGAGCCACAAGCTCTTTACTCTCTAGACCATCTCCTCGGCCCTTCCCCCCAGGGCATATTAAATTCAGCAGATGACTAGATGCTGTCTGCTAGGAGCCCAGCTCCACAGTCCAGAGACAAAGATGAATAGCTCACGGACAGTACACCCTGTGGATGAGCTGATAGACTGCACACAGGGATTAGCATCAAGACCACGGTGCTACACAATCCTCAAAAGCCATTAAACAAATCAACAGCCTCAACCACCAGGCGCACTGGCACTCGTGTGTCCCTCAGTGTCTCAGGATCGGCCGAGCACCGGCTGCTCACATTCCCATCCCCAGGGCTCCAGTGTCTGTTCTAACATAACAAGCTGGGGGTAGCTTTGCAACCTCAGTTTTCTCATCTGTCAAATGGAGAGCCAACAAATAGCCCATCCTCTGAGCCTGTGAGTTGGGGACTCGGTACATGAAAGGAAAACACCAATCATGGTGGGGCTGGAGAGATAGGTCTGTCCATTAAGCACCTGTTGTACAAACATCGGGACCTGAGTTTGAAAGCTTAAAGAAAGTGGGGTGCAACAGCAGCATCTGTAACTCCAGTACTGGCAATGTGGAAAAGTGCATCGTCTTTTGTTTGTTTTGATTCTCAAGACAGGGTTTCTCTGTGTAGCCCGGGCTGTCCTGGAACTCACTCTGCAGACCAGGCTGGCCTCGAACTCAGACATTTCACTGCCTCTGCCTCCTGAACACTGAGATTAAAGGCTCAGTATGAAAGCTCAGAGGGTGGTTCTGGGGATGTGGCTCCGTACACTGCTTGCCTACCATTCAGGACTGTGTTCCAAATCCAGCACCAAGGGAAACTAGGCATGATTCCCAAAACCTTTTAAGGGGTGTGTGTAGCACCCTGAAGAGGTGACTCAGCAGTTAGGAGCATCAGAAGCTTGTCCAAGGATTTGAGTCTACGCACCTGTATTGGCTAGTTTTGTGTCAACTTGACACAGCTGGAGTTATCACAGAGAAAGGAGCTTCAGTTGAGGAAATGCCTCCATGAGATCCAACTGTAAGGCATTTTCTCAATTAGTGATCAAGGGGGAAAGGCCCCTTGTGGGTGGGACCATCTCTGGGCTGGTTGTCTTGGGTTCTATAAGAGAGCAGGCTGAGCAAGCCAGAAAAGAACATCCCTCCATGGCCTCTGCATCAGCTCCTGCTTTCTGACCTGCTTGAGTTCCAGTCCTGCATCCTTTGGTGATCAACAGCAGTATGGAAATGTAAGCCGAATAAACCCTTTCCTCCCCAACTTGCTTCTTGGTCATGATGTTTGTGCAGGAATAGAAACCCTGACTAAGACAGCACCCAAGTGGCAGCTAACAACCATCTGTGATGCCAGCTCTAAGGGGGCCCAATTCTTCCCTGGCCTTCATGAGCACTGCCCACAGGGCGTGCATTGACATAACACACACACACATATAGTAGTAGTAATAATAACAATAATAACAACAACAATAATAACAATAACATCTCAAAAACAAGCAATTTAAACCAGACATCATTGTGCATGCCTATAATCGCAGTAGTTGGGAGGTAGAAGCAGAAGGATCAAAACTTTAAGGTCACTCTCAGCGACACCGTGCATGCTTGGCCAGACTGGGCAACTCGAGACCCAGCCAAACCATAAACCACCACCAAGGATTTATTTGCTAAGCTTTAGAGTCAAGGTGTTTGAAAACATGATCCTCATCCCCACGGCAGGGGGTGGCCCTGCCTCTCAGCAGCCACTTTGTGGCAGCAGGCAGCAGCATTGGCTTAGGTTCTCCCTCTGCCTCTGTCTCTTCTCTGTGTGTTTCCTCTTGTAAGGACACTCGCTCATCACGGGCCTTACAGCCTATTACACTAACCCAAGAGGGCCTCAACTCAAGATCCTCAACTCCATTCACAGTGTTGCTCTTCCCCAATAAAGCCGGTCACTCACTGATTCTGGAGCTGAGGGCGTGGGCATCTCTCTTCTAAATGTATTCATTTAATGTAGGGGTGGCATCCCGTGGCATGCATGTGGACATCGGAGGACAGCTTTGTGGGGTCAGGTCTCTCCTTCCACCTCTACGTGGTGATGTGGTTTGCATAGGAACTGTTCCCCTGTAGGTCTGTGTGTTTGAACACTTTGTCCCCAGCTGGAGGCAATGTTTGTTAAGGTTGTGGAACCTTTGGGAAGAGGGGCTCTGCCAGAAAATGTACATCACAGAGGTCCAGCGGGCTTTGAGGCTTATAGACTGACCCCATCTTCCATTCAGTTTTTGTTTCCTTGGTGTGGATGTAATGGGATCAGCCTGCCTCCTGCTCCTGCCACCCACCTTGCCTTCCATACTGGGATTGAGTTCTATCCCTCTGGAACTATGAGCCAAATAAGCCCTTTCCAATAAGTTGTCCTTGTCATGGGTATTCTATTATGACAACAGGAGAAAAACCTAATGAACCTGGGTCTTAGGAATGGAACTCAGGTCACAAGGTGTATGAGGCAAGTGCTCCTGCCTACTGAGCCATCTCTTAGATCCAGGTATGTTTATTTGTTAGTAGTATCATTTACCACACTACCATACACCTTGGGTGATACACAGTAGGAGTATCATATATGCCAAGAGTAGATGCTCAATAGGTGGTTGCTATGGTGACCATGGTATCATTACATTATAGAGAGCTGTATGGCGTCATTATAGATCTGAGTGTTATACTGGCTATGCTTAGGATAAGTGTCTCAGAAGCTCATCATCCGGAGGTGATGAGAACAGCAGGAGCTGGGCCTGAAGTAGATGGAAATGTACCTCCCAAGGACACGGTGGGAGCCTGCTCTCGTCTCATTCCTACATCCCGGCTGTGAAAGGAGCAGTTTTGCTCAGCCAAGTGTCCCCACCGCATTGTGTCACCACAGCCACAAAGTGATGGGCCCAACTGAGAACAGCACAGTGTGACCTTCAGATCCATGAACAAAAATAAACTTTCTGTGCTCATGAGCCGAACAAGTCAGGTGTCCTAATAAGGGAACCCTGACTAATCCGGCTGAGAGATGGCAGCAAACAGCAGTGCACAACCTGTAACACTGTAACTAGCACAACCATTCCCCCACGCAGCTTAATGTTCTAGGCATATTCATCCTTTCATCTTACAGGCTCCATAATTTTCCTTAACATCGTGTATACACAGAAATGTCTACTCATCTGACCCGCACCCCCTGAGGCTTGTCACCACCACTTCAAACAAACACTGTAAACCTCGCCCTAAAAATGTCACAGAGAACCAGGCAGTGGTGGCGCACACAGCACTTGGGAGGCAGAGGCAGGTGGATTTCTGAGTTCAAGGCCAGCCTGGTCTACAGAGTGAGTTCTAGGACAGCCAGGGCTACACAGAGAAACCCTGTCTAGAAAAACAAAAAACAAAACAAACAAACAAAAATGTCACAGAGATTGTACAAGTGGAATCGATGCTTTAAGATTTTTAAGCATGGGTTGGCTTTCCATAGATGCCCAGAAAGGCTGCCTTCATACCCACGCCTTCACACTCCCAAGGAGTTGAGGCCCTGCATTAGTCAGCTGTGGCAAAACATCTGAGTGAGAGAAAAATAAAGAAGAAAGGTTGCTTTGGGCTGAGTTTCCAAGGCTTCTGTCTTTGCTCACTGGGTTTCCTGGCTCTCAGGCTGGTGACAGCAGAAACACCATAGTAGACAAGAGCTACCCATCTCTAGGGAGTGAGGAAGAGATGGGGTGGCGGGGGAGGCCAGGAACACAGTACTTCTCAGCCACTTCCTCAACCTGCTCGGACTAAAGCTCATAACTCAGACGCATCCACAGATTCGCCACGGACACAGCTAGTGCCGCTCAGTGGCCTCTCTGCTCTTGCCACCCGGTGACCTCTCTCTGCCCTGGACACTCGGTGACCTCTCCACAGACCAAGACTGTGAGGGGAGATTCTATATCCAAAGCAGAGCAGACTGCGGGGGCTCTGGCCTCACTTGCTCTCTGAATCCCAACTTGCCTGCAGCACCGCTATGAGGAAATCATACGTTATTTCCCTGCTATGCCCAGAGCTTTGCAGCGTTGTGTGTTTTATGTCCCCTCTGGTTCCACCCCCGCTCTTCCATTCTCATTTCGCACCCAGCTTCATTTTAATTTTCCACACGACTGCAGCGCCCGTGCATCCTGAATGCCAGGAAACCCAGTCTGGCGATTTCCCCGCCCCCAACCTCATCTTTTCAGAGATAGCCAGGCCAGGTCCCCAGCCTCAGTCAGCCTCTGCCGCCAGCCTGGTTTGCTAGGGAAAGCATTTGACCCTCTGAGTCCTCATCTGACCAGCTTGATCATGGCCACCTACTCAGAAGAGACATGGGTGAAGATGGGTCTAGAAAGATGGGGTATGCCTCTGAAAAGCACATTCTAGCCCACCCTCCAGAACCATAAGGCTTCTGGCTGTCTCTGGAACATTCTGACCCAATCCTATCTCCTGCCTTGGCTTACTCATCCGCCTCAAAGTCTCTTGCCTGAGGCAGAATAGCCTGAAACTCTGACCCTGTGTGTGTGTGTGTGTGTGTGTGTGTGTGTGTGTGTGTGTGTGTCTGTGTCTGTGTCTGTGTGTGTCTGTGTGTGTCTGTGTCTGTGTGTGCTGTCTGTCTGTCTGTCTGTCTGTCTGTGTCTGTGTGGGTTGTACATATATCTGTGTGTGTCTCTGTGTGGTGTGTGTGTGTTTACATGTTCCTGCATGTTCAAGTCTGAGTGAACCTGTGTGATGTACACACAGAGGCCAGAGGTCAACCGCAAGTGTCATTTCTAAGAGCATCATTCAGTTTGGGTTTCAAGACAAGAGTCTCTGGCTGGCTGGAATTCATAACTCAGCTGTCTAGACAAAGAACCTCAGATCCACCTGTGTCTTGACCATCCACCTACAAGCTCTGGGGTGACAAGCATGTGCCATCGCTGATGGGTTTCTTTTCCAGGGGGCTTATGAATTGTGGTTTGGTTTTGGCTGTCGTTTGGACTGGGTTTTGTAAGTTCTGGGTATCCAGCTTGGGTCCCATGCTTTCATGGCAGGCCAGCTCCCCAAGCCTACGGTCTTGTACATGCATTGTACTAAAATGTGGCTCAGGACAGCACCATTCCAAAAGTAAACTGCCAGGGTTCAAGTCCCAAACCTGCCAGCTATTACACAAATGTAACTCACCTACCCCCTATATCCCATGCTTTCTCACCTACAACGCTGAGTATGATAATAATAAGTATGATATTGATATAGGCTATCTGTGGTGGAGATTAAATCAGTTGATATGTCTGAAGAGATAAGACCAGTGTTTGGCTGACAGAAGCCAATATCTGATGAGAGTCAATGCCAGACAGACAGCCCAATGCTAGTGTAAAATAAATACACACTAAATGAATCAGTGGATCAGGATGGGGAAATGGCTCAGGGGTAAAATGCTTGCTTTGCAGCCGTGAGGGCCTGAATTCAAAACCCCAGCAGCCGCACTAACACCAGGTGTGGCAGCACCCACTTGTAACCCCATAGGCCGGGCAGGTGGGTGGGGGACATCTGGTCATGGGGGTTCACTGTCAGCTGTCTAGCTGAAACAAGAAGCTCCAGGTAAAGTGAGAGACCCTGTCTCAAAAAAATTTTTAAAAAGGTGTAAAGTTATAGAGGAAGAAACTCAACATCCACCTTTGGCCGCCACAAATATACAACTAACATGTACATATGTGTGTGCGCACACACACACACACACACATTCTTTTTTAAAAGAAACTTTATTATTGTTTTGTGCATGTGTGCATGTTTTAGAGAGGTCATGTCTCTGCCATGTCTGATCATGTGTGTCATAACATGCATGTAGAGCTCAGAGGACCCCTTTGTGGAGTCAATTCTCTCTTACCATGTTTCCATGGGTTCCGGGAACAAAACCCAAATCTATGGGCTTGCACAGCAAGCATCCACCGAGCCTTCCTACCAGCTTCCAGAAATCTCTAAAATAAACATATCTCCAATTACTAGTTCCATTTTACATTAAACATTAAGGCATTAATTGAGCTTCTACTGTATACAGATCCTATCCCTGGATCTTTGCATATAGGATCTCATTTCCTCCCAGAAGAACCCACTTAAAGGCACGGCTGATGGCTGAGAGTGCACACAGGTTGGGTAAGTTGCAGTCAAGAGTCCCCACTTTCTATCCCTTGTCTTTAAGGGCCTGATGCCATTTCTACACCTATATTAAGACTGACCACAAGGCCTGGTGTAGTGACGCACACCAATCTTGTCTGGAGAGGGGAAAAAATTAAAATAATAAATTAAATAAATAAATAAATAAATAAATGGTGTCAGCCTGGCCAATCACCATGCAACATCTTTTTAGCTTCACGCAATTGGCTCAACACACAGGCACATGACTCAATCTGGCCCAATAGGATACCTGACTGGAAGTTTTAGCAGTGCAGACGCCCCTCCCTACTTGGCTGCAGGACTCAGACCCAAACAGACCCCCTTCCAAAGTGAAGCTCACAAAAGGAGGAAAAGAAAGAGAGCCCGGGATCCCAACACACCGGACCACCTCAGAAACCACGGGCCAGCCATTCCTTTTAAGTTGGCATAATCGGTATTTCTGTCGTTTGCTACAGAAAGATTCCTGACTGATACCCTAAGTCTGCTCACTGTCCATCGGACTCATTTAGAGAGCTAAGTGATAAACTCCTTGCCCCCAAAAGCATTTCCCTAGAGCGAATCTGAAAGCCAAATAAGTGTTCAAGCCTGGTTATCAAGACTGCTACTAAGGAACATGCCCCCTGGATGTCGAACTAATTAGTTTTCATTCAGAAGAGTCTTAATGTAGAATCATCTAGGCCTGGTTGGCCTGTGAGCCTATGTGAGTCTATGGGGTGAGGGTGTCTTGATTGTTGATGGAGGTGGGAAGACCCACCCTGCATGTAGAAGGCATTATTTCATGCATGGGGCCCTGGACAACATGAAGTAGAGAAAATACAAACAAAGAAGCAAACATCCACCCATCCCTCCATGTTGTTGACCATGGCCGCAGTGATGTTCCTGCCCTGGCTCCCTCATAGCAGTAGACTATAAACTGGAATTGTTGCCTACGTTGCTTTCGTCGGGGAGCTTTGTCACAGTAACAGAGCTCATTCTAGAGCAGATGGCTTTCTCTGGCCCCTGACTGGAAGAGGTAAGGAGTTGGGCCATCTGTTCCTGAACTTCGCAAGTCTGCTCACGTTCCTCCTCCCAGATGGCCAAATGGAATCAAGAGGCAGTGACGATGGGGTTTGCCTGACCACTCTGCCTGCAGGGGTCAGAATGCGCTCAAGTGGTCCCTTGGCAGACGTGGGTTTTCTGCCCATCCATGCCCACCAGGATGGGCTTAGGGAGTTGACTCAGAACTCTGTTGTCGACCTGTCTCTCTGGCCAATGTAATGGATCTTTAAATGACTGGAACATCTTTACACCATAAAGAGCTTGGACCAAACACAAAATTCATTTATGGGGAAAAACCAATTCTGAGAAAAAGCTCTCTCTGGGGGTGATTTCAATGAGTGTACAGTCCGAAGGGGCAGCTTGCCCTCATTCCTGGCTAATACAATGGAGACAACAGCAGCCCCAGCTCCTGGCTGTATATGTAACCAAGCACCCGCCACCCCGGACTTATTAAAGGCAACTTCCAAATTCCACCCTCACCACAGGCTTAGAAGGAGGCCATCAGGCAGTTCAGTGAGTAAAGGGCTTGCCATACCTGTCTCATGGCCTGAGTGCATCCCCAGATAAAGGTTGGGAGGACCAGCTCATGAAGTGGTCCTTTGATCTACACAGACTCTACGCATAATAACAGTAAGCATCATTTTAAAAGCTCTCTGTGCAATAGGGAGATTTTCTAAAAGATTAGGAAGAAGACGGTTCCTACCCTCAATGGGAGGGAGCCAAGGCCCAGACAGGTAGAGGCAATGCCCAAGGTCACACAAAAATCTGCTGCTTAGACTTACATCCCAGGGGAAGAGCTGGCTGAGTGCAGCTAAGAATCTGCCTGCTTCCCAGCCTCAGGGGACAAGCAGGGCACTTGCAGTAGCAAGCTGAGAGGAAAGCCAGCCCAGGGCCAACTCTGTCTATGTGGATCCAATAAGTAGGACGAGGTGGCTCAATGATGGCACCAGCCTTGACAAAGGGTCACCAGTGTGTCACAGGTTAAAAGGAGACTAGAGGGGGTTTAGTGAGAACAGTGAGTGGTCGCTGAGAGCCAGCCCTGAGTCTGCCAAGCCCTTCTTTGAGGCACCACACACAACAGCGAAAGAGCAAAGTAGGGGTCTTGACGGTGTTCACTTTGATTGTGTGATGTCTTGTGTTATCATTCTTTTATCTATCCCTCCTGGGTAGGGCCCAGGCTTTGTGCATCCTGGGCAAGTCCCTGAACTCTATCTCCAGAACTATTCGCTTAGTTTAAGTTGCCCCGGCCGACACTGAACTCACATTGGAGTTCAGCAGTCTTTAAACTTTTGGTCTTCATGTCTCAGCCTCCCAAGTGTTTTGTGTATTTATTTTCATTCCTGTGTTGGGGTCCTGACAGCACCCTGAATGGGTTTGACACCTCATTTTCATCAGTGTGGAAATGAGACTTAGAAAGGACCAAGAAACCGACTCCAGGATCAAGAGGGCCAGAGAAGGCACTGGGTTAGGAATAGACTCTTCTCTCCATACTTCAAACACAAATTCTAGATGATTCTTGAAGCACTACTCAATCAACAGCCAAAGCACCTCTCAGCGCAGTTGGAGTACACAGCAGTACAGACTGCCCACACCCCGCCTCAGCTCCCACACAGGGGTGACCACAGGGGAGCCTCTGGCAGTGGATGCTTACACAGAGTTGTGCTGGAGTTGACAAGGGCCAGGTAAGATTTGGAGAATTTTATGAGCAGGAAATATTATGCTGACAATGTAAAACTGATCAAAGTGGAAATGTAACACAGAAAGGGCTAATATAAATAAAGGGCTCTAAATTTTTTCAAGAGAGCTATTTGTTAAATATTTCCCAGAATGCTACTGGACTTGAGAGAAACACTTTGGTTCCAAGTCATCTATTTGTACATCCATCCATTCAGTTCTCCACCCATCTAGTCATTCACTCCTCCATCCATCCAGTCATCCACTCATCATCCATCCACCCATCCATTCACCCATCCATCCAGTCATTCACTCATCCTCTCACTCCTCCATCCATCTGGTCATTCACTCATTCATCCACTCACTCATCCATCTATCTAATCATTCATTAATCTATCCATCTATCCATTCATTCACATCTATATAATTTTGATTGTGATCTGCTCTCTGCCAGGTTCTATGCTAAGTACTGAGATTTCAACAATGGGCAGGATAGAGAAAAATCTCTGCCTTCATGGAATTTACAGTCTAATGAAAAGGTGAGATTCTACACTTCAAAAAGCCAAATGACCTGTTCAGTGAGACAGAATTAGCAAAGCTAAGCTAGTAGTTGGGAGCAGAGGGACATGGGAAGATGTCAGGAATTAGCCTGTGCAAAGTCCTAAGCAAGAGGGAACCTGAGATGCAGAGGGAAGAAACAGACAGAGAGGAGGGCTAAGAGCAACTTCCTAAGCCACAGGCTGTCTGTCCAATACTACCCACACCCAACGTCTATGGATGTCCATTCTTGTTTCATATCCCCTCTCAAGACCCTTCTTGGACTCAGTTGCCAAGTGAAAGTCAAACACAGAGACAATGCTCCAGGCCTGGTGCTAAATATAATTCCAGCTACTCAGGTGGCTGAGGCAGGAGAATCGCAAGTCCAGGCCTGATAGAGCTGCAGTGTGTGTTCAAGGTCAGGCTAGAAAACTTAGTTCAAAATAAAAACTGAAACGAAGAAGAGAGAGACAGGGATTGATTGAGTTCAGTGGTAAAACATTTGCCTGTATGAACAGGACCCTGGGTTTAATACCCAGTACTGACACAGTAGTGGAGAGAAGAGGGAGGTACCAACTTTGAGCAGGGTGGGTGTGAGAATCAGAGACAGTGATGGAAAGCTCTTAGCTGGTGTCTGGGCAGCCCTAAATTCCAATAAACAAAATTACCCCCCTTTCCCCGTCCTGCCACAGGTGTCATTCAAGCCCCTTTCCCTTTTATATTGAGCTTCAATTCTCTTAGTAGCAGGCCCTGTGGGAGGTGCTGGGAAAACCAGGCACCAACAAGTCACAGGTGACGGCCCTTCAGGCAACAGGATGCTCGCCTCTTCTAAACTACCTGCTTTAAATCACCCCACACTCTTTCTACTGACAAGCTGGCCCTCAGACTGCCTGACAAGACCTTTCACCTTTCATTCAGCTTCACCATCCAAAGGTGTTTGGCCGCTGGCTTGGACTCCCCCCACCTTCTTTCATGAGGACTACCACTCAAATGTAATTGCTTGTGTAGTGACGACCTCTCTCCGCAGCAAGTCCAGGAAGGCCTAGAGGGCACTGCCTGGATTTGAGGTCTAGCTCAGTCATCAATGGTGCACAGGGCTGTCTATTGGTTGGATGGATTCTACATACCTTCAAGTTAAAATGAGAGTGGCCCCGCCCCCAGGCATAGCCCCACCCTCTCAGGCCCTGTGGTCAAAGGCCTCCCACCCACAGCCTCCATGACCACTGAAGTTCAGGTTTGGAGAAGAGCATCAAAACTGAGGGACAGTTCCCTCCATCCATTGTCCCCGGACTTACTGAGAAGCTGTCTGCTGGAGTCGCTGACCGTCACATTCTCCTGCCAGAAAGGGTTCATCAACGGCGTGCAGGAGCTCTGGACTGATGGGAGGAAGGAGTTTCACCTGCAGAATCCTGACATTCTCCCTGCCCCCCCCCCCTCCGACCCCTGCCCCAAAGCTGCCTTAGATGTCTCCGGCCCAAGAAAGCAAGAGGGTGTTATGCACTTGTAAGCTGGCACTTCGCACTTTTGCAGGCCAGCCTCTGTCCATCCTCCCAGCACCCCTAAGTGCTTGGCACTGTGAGCTTGGAGGTTGAGATAGGAGTATGAGGTAAGCAACAGGTCCCAGGTACTGCACCCAGGTGAGAACACGGACCCTGGAAGGACCCTTACCCCGGCAAGTTCTCCAGAGTCCCGAGTGGGAGCTCAGAGGCTCTTGCTGGCTGCGGTTGGCCGGTCCCTGGTCCCTCATCCTCTGGCTGCTCCTTTCCAGCCTCTCGGTGTCGATGATGTACCAGAAGTCGGTGCCGATGGCTGCTGCCAGCAGCACGAAGCTCAGAGCCCCGCTCAGCGCCGCCGCTCCCGCCAGAGCGCCCAGGCGCACCCGCATCTCCCAGCGTTGGGCCCCCGGGCGCCGGCTCCTGCCCACGCTCCCCGTCTGTTCGCTGCACTCCAGATTCTCCAGCGTGGATCTCTGGCTCCACTTACGCGATCCCACCCGCACGTGCTCCGGCCCAAATCAGTGTCCTCAGGGATCCCTGTCCTCGCAGACCTCCACCCTAGTGCCTCCCGACCCTCCCGGGTCCGACTAGCACAGGTGCCACCTGCTCTCGCAGCTCCAACTTGCGCCCCGTTCCAGCGTCTCCTCCTTTCTGGCTCTGCACTCTTCTCCCCAGCCCCCGACTACTGCCTCCACTCCCCTGCCTCACCCTCCATGAACCCCTCCAGCAGCTCCCCGCCTCTGTCGACCTCAGTCCTCCTTGTTCTCCCCACACCTCTACCTCGGCGCCCCCAGTTCAGCCGGCGTCTATCTTCGCTTCCCACCGCTCCGGATCGGGGCGAGCGTCCTGAAACCTCAAGAAGACTGGGCTCACAAGACGAGCAGGCTGGACAGAGGGAGGTGCCAAGGGGGCGGTGCTGAAGAGAAGGCGGACTTCAGATACTAGGGAGTCAGAGGAGGCTGACTTTCTCTAATCTGGGGTTGCAGAGTCTCCTGCAAAGCCTCCTCCTGAGGCGCTTTTGATTCCAAAATGCACCTTCAAGTAATTTTCCTCTGCTGACTACAAAAGAAAAGGTCGGGATTTTTTTTTTCCACAAAAATTCTTTTAGTCAACAGGGAACATTAGATTCTGTGACTCTATTTTCTTTGTCAACAAAAATCTTCATCATCACAACCACCACTTCACTAACACCACAGCCCTACCCGCCACCCCATCATCTACATCACCACTACTACCACCATCATCAGCCTCACCATTTCTACCATTGCCCTCACCCCACCATCAGCACCACCACCGTCATCCCACCCTCACCCCGTCACCATTACCACACCAACAATAACAACCATCCCCACCATCTTCATCACCAGCACCAACAACCTCATCACCACTGTTACCACAAACACCGTTACCATTTTCTTTACCATAGCCGCCATTACCAGCGTTACCAATACTGCCATCCCCTTCCTCAGCACAAAACCTCTCATTCCTGGCACGAGGGTCCATGCTAAGAAGAAAGGGCATTAGCAGTCCAAACGCAGCCCAGACTTCCCATTCCTAAAGCAAGACACCCCAAGGAAACTCTCCTGTGTGTATGGCGATGGGAGTGAGGGAAGCAGGTTTGAAGAGTCAGAGATGGCCTGACTTGCAGTCTGCAGTTCTCAATGGCCCCTCATTGCTACCTTCTTCGCTGAGCGCTCAAACCCTTGATGCTGCTGTGACACAGTTTTAAAAAACTGTAATGCTGAAGTCAGTGAATAGGGGTGAGTAACCAGATGGGAGGCCTCAGTTAGTCTTTGGGGAAGCAACATTGACCCTGAGATGTGGACAAGCCAGCAGTTTACCCTACCTGCAGGAGTGTGAAAGTTTGCTACATACAGAGAAGTTTCAAGAATCTGGTGAGGGAAGGGGGCTTAGAAGAAAGACGAGAAGGTAGAAAGCAAAGGTGTACAGATCTGCAGACTCATGAGTGGGACTTGGGATTTCAGAGCTCATTGGACTCACAGTTTAACTCTTTGGAAAGTCTAAGTAGGAGACTGAAATGTTCTAACCTCATGGTGAGGGGGGCCAAAACCCCCAATATCTGTGATATTGCTATGTACCACCAAATGGCAAGAAGCAAGAATAATTGAGGTGAGGGAGCTGGAGAGACAGCTCAGGAGGTAAGAGCCCTTGAGACACAACGACATTAATTCAAAACCCCGGAATGCACATAAAAACATAGACAGGGTCATATGCACCGTAACCCCAGCTCTGTGTGGAAAGGACAAATACAGGAGGATTTCCAGGGCTTGCTGATTGCAAGCCTAGCTCCAAATTCAGTGAAAAAGCCCATCTGAAAACAATAAAGCAATGTAGACCTGATATCACCCCACCTCCAGTCTCCATGGAAAGTGCACACACATAATTTTAAGAGGCGTTAGTGGGGAGATAAACTAGAAAAAGAGCGAGGGGTCCTGGTAACTGGAGCTAAGCTAGTTGAATGTCGAGGTTAGACTTGATAAGGACAGCAGAAAATTAACATAGAGATTTGTGCTGTCCTTGTTTTCCATCTTAGTCTCCAACCTCACCCCCATCTTCATCCTCAGCAGTATCAGCACGCATGTTACCCAGGAAACCCTAATTAGACCCTGGATTTTACTTGCTCTCGGCTTTCTAAAGTCACTAATTGTGGAAGTCACACAGCCAGGCAATGGTCTCCCACTAGCTTTGCTGTAAATGACACCTTTGACTAAAGCCACCTAATGAGTTAAACACTGTTCCTCCACAAATGTTATCTCTCCTGTCCTTGGAGGCAAGCTCCTTTCCTCTGCCCTCCCTGATCCTCCTCCTTTCTATCTTTCCCTGTTGCCTGAATAAAAGACACCTTTTGTATCCCAAGCTATCACAATTAAACAAGCTGTACTTGGGAGGCCATCAGTCATGGAATCTTCAAATCAGTTACTTTTGTTTGGATACAGAACCCAGAACACAACTTGTAGATAACAGCAGTCCACAAATCAGAAAAGTAGACCCCCTCTGAAATTTGTAATCACCTTGTAATTCGTAATTTGACCATGGCCTGCTTCTTGGCAATGCCTCCACTCCATACATAAGCCTCATGCTGGGACCCCTCAAGGAAGATGGTCTTAGTTGGTGCTGATGATAACCTCCATCTTCTAATATCCATACAAATCTTGATTCTTGCAGCAGTAGCTTGGCCTTTCCAGTGGAGAGCAGTGAGCTTGGATTCATAGTTTCATAGTTGCAAGCTCACAGGGCTATCAACTGTCAAATGGTATCTCCTTGTTCTGCTGCATCATCTTCATCCACCATCTTGCACAAGATCCCTCTTTCCCCTGTCACCCTGACGGTATATATGCATGTGTGCACATGTGTATATGTATAAATATGCTCACCTGTGCAGACACATTTGGAAGCCAGAGGTCAACTTTGAGTGTCTTCCTCCAACACGTTCTCCCTGATTTGTTGAGATAAGGTCTCTCAATGAATCTGAATATCACAACTTGAGGCTATGCTGCCTGACCTGAGTCCCAGAGATCCACCTACCTCTGTCCCTCACCTGGCACTGCAGCTACAGATGGGCTTGGCCATGCTAAACCCTTACATGGATAGAAAAGGAGTTCACACTTAGGTCCTGAGCCTGCTCAACAAGCACTGTACACACTGACCCATTTTCTCACCAGCAGCTTTGCTTTGAAAATCTACTACACTTTACCATCATTTTCATTTGAAACATCACCAAAAGGATTCACACCAACAACCTACAGACAAAGGTAAAATTCAAATACACTCCAGAAGGCCTAATTATATGCTTCTTCTCCCTCTCCCTCTCCCTCTCCCTCTCCCTCTCCCTCTCCCTCTCCCTCTCCCTCTCCCTCTCCCTCTCCCTTTCCTTCTCCCTCTCCCTCCTCCTCCCCTCTCCCTTTCCCTCCCTTCTCTCTCTCTCTCCCTCCCCTCCCTCCCCCTTCTTCTCCCCCTTTCTTTTTTTTCAATTTTATTAGATATTTTCTTCATTTACATTTCAAATGCTATCCCCAAAGTCTCCTATACCCCCCCTCCCTGCTCCCCTACCCACCCACTCCCAATTCTTGGCCCTGCCATTCCCCTGTACTGGGGCATATAAAGTTTGCAAGACCAAGGGGCCTCTCTTTCCACTGATGGCTGACCTGGCCATCTTCTGATACATATGCAGCTAGAGACACAAGCTCTGGGGGTACTGGTTAGTTCATATTGTTGTTCCACCTATAGGGTTGCAGACCCCTTCAGCTCCTTGGGTACTTTCTCTAGCTTCTCCATTGTGTTCCATCCAATAGATGACTGTGAGCATCCACTTCTGTATTTGCCAGGCACTGGCCTAGCCTCACATGAGACAGCTATATCAGGGTCCTTTCAGCAAAATCTTGCTGGCATATGCAATAGTATCTGGGTTTGGTGGCTGATTATGGGATGGATCCCCGGGTTGAGTAGTTTCTAAATGGTCCATCCTTTCGTCTTAGCTCCAAACTTTGTCTCTGTAACTCCTTCCATGGGTATTTTGTTCCCTATTCTAAGGAGGAATGAAGTACCCACACATTGGTCTTCCTTCTTCTTGCTTTTTGTGTGTGTGTGTGTTTTGCAAATTGTATCTTGGGTATTCTAAGTTTCTGGGCTAATATCCACTTACCAGTGAGTGCATATTAAGTGACTTCTTTTGTGATTGGGTTACCTCACTAAGGATGATATCCTCATGATACCTCCATTTGCACAAGAATTTCATAAATTCATTGTTTTTAATAGCTGAGTAGTACTCCATTGTGTAAATGTACCACATTTTCTGTATCCATTCCTCTGTTGAGGGACGTCTGGGTTCTTTCCAGCTTCTGGCTATTATAAATAAGGCTGCTATGAACATAGTGGAGCATGTGTCCTTCTTACCAGTTGGAACATCTTCTGGATATATGCCCAGGAGAGGTATTGCTGGATCTTAAAAGGCCGCCAACAGATTGGGAAAGGATTTTTACCAATCCTAAATCTGAAAGGAGACTAATATCCAATATATACAAAAAGCTCAAGAGGCTGGACTCCAGAAATTCAAATAACCCCATTAAAAATGGGGTGCAGAGCTAAACAAAGAATCCTCAACTGAGGAATACCAGATGGCGAGAAGCACCTGAAAAAAATTTCAACATCCTTAATCATCAGGGAAATGCAAATCAAAACAACCCTGAAATTCCACCTCACACCAGTCAGAATGGCTAAGATCAAAAATTCAGGTGACAGCAGATGCTGGCGAGGATGTGGAGAAAGAGGAACACTCCTCCACTGCTGGTGGGATTGCAAGATGGTACAACCACTTCTCCCCCTTTCACGTAAGGACATACTTCACTCTCCAGTTTACTCCCACTTGTGGCACCAGAGACATTCCTTCTCACAGTCCAGCAGGAAGGACTCTCCTTCTAAGTGCTGCCAACCACACTTTCAGAAATAGGAGGCTCACTGGCCCACTTTTGGTTCATCTTTTCTAGTTACATGAATCATCCCTGTGACTCTGAAGATGACAGTGTGCAGATTGGCCACACTTGGGCCACCTGTGCAGAGTGCCACCATAACTGTGTGAATTGAAGGAGCGTGGCTGCAGGAACAGGCAATAAGAACATGAGACACACAATTAAATTAGAACGTCAGATTCATGGCTCTCCAAAACCAGACAAGGCAGTGCAAACATATAATTCCAGCACTTGGGAGACTGACGCAGAGGATCAGGGGTTCAAAGCCAACCTCCAACATATAGAGAGATCAAGGCTAGCCTAGGTTATATGAAACACCCTCACCACTCACAGAAGAATATATATATGTATATGTATGTATATATATATATATATATATATATATATATATATGATATACTTTTTTAAATTGTATGATGTTTGTCTGAAGTTCAAATTTAACTGGGTATCTGCATTTTATATGGTGAATCCTGTTGGATCCAGGAGGGAAACCAGGATATATATACCAGTGTGGTTCCACATTCCCATTCCCCCCTCAGTATCCAGGTGCCAGATCTTGGGCCAACTGTGAATGAAACAGATCTCTTAGACAGTGTTCAATGACACAGCTTGTGCATATATTTTATTTGGGTGAACAAGGGCTATATAAACCTTGGGGAGTGGGAACAGGTTTTTGAGGTGAATGTCCACTGGCTGAGGCCTAAGGTACTTGAAAGGCCTCATTTGCATGGAGAAGCATTCCAGGTGCTTCAGGCAGGTTCTTATTCGAAGAAGGGAAGTTGGACCTGTAACTTTGCCAAGGACTATGTGACATCCCATAGGTAGAGGAAGGGGGGTCAGATAAGGTCAGGCAGAGAATTGAAAGCCCCACTGGAAAGTGAAGTCATCCATTTTTTACTGAGCACAGGGAGCTGTCTGGTCAAGGTAGACTATGACCTTAATAGCAGGGTTTCCCAAGATAGCAGAACCAACCCTGGGGACAATCACGGTAAAGCCACTAGATATCCTTCTATCTAGCACGAGCATGTCCCCTAGGGGACTTCTCACTAGTAGAAAACATCCTTAGGGGTCTCTATGTAGAGATAACATTGTAGGTTTTGAAAAATCCATTTATCTCTAAGAATTTTAACATAATCTAGCTCAACTATGCCCAGCCACTCTGAAAAGAACAGCCAGTGATGTTTCTTAATAATGCTAAATAAGTGTTTGGGGGAAGATCACGTTAAACACCGTATAGCATCATGACTCAGCTAGTCAACCACAGAGCCCTGACAACCATGTTGAGTCCTGATGTAGGACCCAAGCACCAGGGCACTGAAGGTGAAAGTGGTACCAGGCACCCTGCTAGCAGGGACACAGAGACAGCCCCAGAGCAGCACCAGCATGGATTCCAGAGGCTAGGCCTGCATCTTAAAGCAGCATCCAGCAGGCTGCTAGAGCCTTGATTTCCTCACTGACCCCAGGACCACACAGAGATGAGATGAACTGCTGTGGACGAGAGTCCTGTGTGGAGCTTCAGGCCAAGCCATTACAGACTGTGGAATGTACCACTAACAGTGGAGAGGGGAGAAGAGGAGAGAAGGGAGGCTGTGAGGGTACAGTGGCAATGGCCAGTCATCTATCAACTTGGTTAGATCTGGAATCTGCTATAAAGCACACCTCTGAGTGGGTCTATGAGGTTTTTACAGGAAGGATTAGCTGGGGGGAGGGGACTTCTGGGAGAAGTGGGTAGCGCCTTCCAGCTGTTCCAGCAGAGGAAGAGAGATCTGAGCAAAACCTTTGTGCTGCTTGCCTGCCTGGCTTGGCTTCCTGCTGAAGAGAGCACCTGTCCTCCTGCTGCTCCTGCCACAACTTCTGTCACCACCCTTCACTGACCTCAGAACCCAGCTTCTTCAGCCTTCTGGGTTTTTTTTTCTTGAATATTTTCTTTACTTACATTCCAAATGTTATCCCCTTTCCTGGTTTGCACCCCCCACCCCCCACCCCCCGCAAGAAGCCTCCTATCCCACCCCCCTCCCTTCTTCAGCCTTCTAACATAGGCTGAAGATCAAGTGCTCTCAAGGAATCTCACAGTCCCTCAGTGCCAGGCTGAGACTGTAGAGACATGCAGCTATGTGGGCTGAGCTGCTACTGGGCTCTTAGCCTCTCTGGTGTATAGATGAATCTTTGCTTTATCCAGCTCATAGCATTCGAGATAATTTGATAAACCTCCATGGATAATATATATTCACTCTATCAGTTCATCTCTCGAAAGAATCCAAACGCTATGGTGGAATTTGTCTTTTACCGCAGAGCCTGAAGCATCCATGAGAAGTCAAATATGTTTGAATCAGCGGGACTTAGACTGGCTCTCATCTTTTGCTTACCAGCATGTGAACCTGGGTGGGCCACTCTTCCTATAGCCTTGGTTTAACTGTCAGTAATGTTCTGGTTGGCAATGTCCTTCCAACCACAGGGCCATCTTCCCAGTGTCCAGTCTTTGTGTGAGGACACTAGTCCCCGGCCACCCTGATCTTTATGACCTCCTCTGAACTCATTAGAATTAAAAGTGTTGTTTCTGAGAACTCAGGCCAGCTGCAGCTATCACCATCCCCTTTCTTCCTCTCTGGATTTAAGGAGTTGTGAGACAGAAATGGCTGTGCCTTAATCCCATCCTATGAGTCTACAGCTTGATGACTCCCTCATCCAAATAAGAAGGTCCCTCCGGGTTCCTCCATCTGGAAAGCCCATCTGTTATTGAGGAGATGAACGTAGATATACATCTGTAGTCACAGCCAAACTTAAACATGATGGACAAGGTTAGGCCACCCAGTGATGTCTCCCAGCACCACCTGGAGCTACCAGCACACCTCCAAATGTTGGCTTGTTCCTCCTGCCTTGTGTAGTCTTTAAGTTCCCCGGACATAGGAAATTCTTTCTCTCCTATAAGTCTTTAAACTGCTGGCTCCTTAGACTGCAGTGTTCTGGAAATGGCCACCTGTTCTATTACCTGGTGGAGCAGAACATTCTGGAGGTGGCACAATGGGGATGGGGATCTGGCAGCAAGCCAGAAAGCAAGAAGCTGAAGCTCCATGTTCATTACAACCAGGTATGATAGCACATGCCTGCAATCTCAGCATTAAAGATATACAAGCAAGAGTTTTAGGAGTTCAAGGATGCTACATCCACTCCAGTAGTGACTCGAGTGACAGGCCTAAAAACTTGGATGCAGTCCCAAGGCGAAAAGTACACAGAAACTTAGTCTTCTGGAACTGTGGCATTCTGGATAACAAATGCTCCAAACTTGTCCTTGCAAATGGATCTGTGTGCTTTCTTTCAGTATTGTTTTATTATAGGTGCCTCCAAGCAATGACTTGCCAAATACCTAAGCAAAATCGAACTTTGCTTCCTGGCCTTCACCAATGCCCTAGGTAGTCCTTGAGCCAACCCTGGGCTTGGAATTCAGTAAGAATGTTGCCTATTCAATAACATTCAGAATTGCCTCTAATATTGTAAGAGAGATAGTGAAAGAAATCAGTCATTACTATCTACTACATAATGTTATAAATCTCAGGGCAAGCTTAGCAAAGTAAGTCTAGAATTCTTATTATAGTTATGTATGGCAGACTACATTACTTATTAGTAGAAAATCCCCATACACAATCATTCCCATATACAGGAATTTACTATGGTTTAGGAAGTAGATCGGGCTGTGGTTTTAGAGTACTGCATTATTTATGAGAAGGTTAGCTAGAGCAGAACTCCCTAATTAGAACCATGACTTGGGTGTGAAAGCCCTTGCCCCAGGAATGTAAAGACTTCACACCTGGCTTCTAAGAATATAGCTGATCTTAGATAGGGCTGACTTTGTCTCAGGTGTTTTATTGCCCAGTTCCTGCCAGTCTTTGTGTTTGCATTCCTCTGTTTTGTGTAAGAGTCATTAAGCATCTGGTGACCTCATTGTACCATGACTGATGTGTCACCTAACTTCCCTATTTTCTTCTATATTAAAACTGATGCAATGTGGAGAAAGAGGAACACTCCTCCACTGTTGGTGGGATTGCAAGCTTGTACAACCACTCTGGAAATCAGTCTGGTGGTTCCTCAGAAAATTGGACATGGTACTACCGGAGGATCCCGCAATATCTCTCCTGGGCATATATCCAGAAGATGTTCCAACTAGTAAAAAAGAAACATGCTCCACTATGTTCATAGCAGCCTTATTTATAATAACCAGAAGCTGGAAAGAACCCAGATGCCCCTCAACAGAGGAATGGATACAAAAAATGTGATACATTTACACGATGGAGTACTACTCAGCTATTAAAAAGAATGAATTTATGAAATTCCTAAGCAAATGGTTGGACCTGGAGGGCATTATCCTGAGTGAGGTAACCCAACCACAAAAGAACTCAAATGATATGTACTCACTGATAAGTGGATATTAGCCCAGAAACTTAGAATACCCAAGATATAAGTTACAATTTGCAAAACACATGAAACTCAAGAACGAAGACCAAAGTGTGGACACTTTGCCCCTTCTTAGAATTGGGAACAAAACACCCATGGAAGGAGTTACAGAGACAAAGTTTGGAGCTGAGACAAAAGGATGGACCATCTAGAGACTGCCATATCCGGGGATCCATCCCATAATCAGCCTCCAAGCGCTGACACCATTGCATACACTAGCAAGATTGTGCTGATAGGACCCTGATATAGCAGTCTCTAGTGAGACTACGCCGGGGCCTAGCAAACACATAAGTGGATGCTCACAGTCAGCTATTGGACGGATCACAGGGCCCCCAATGGAGGAGCTAGAGAAAATACCCAAGGAGCTAAAGGGATCTGCAACCCTATAGGTGGAACAACATTATAAACTAACCAGTACCCCTGAGCTCTTGACTCTAGCTGCATATGTATCAAAAGATGGCCTAGTCGGCCATCACTGGAAAGAGAGGCCCATTGGACTTGCAAACTTTATATGCCCAGTACAGGGGAACGCCAGGGCCAAAAAGTGGGAGTGGGTGGGTAGTGGGGGGGGGGGTATGGGGGACTTTTGGGATAGCATTGGAAATGTAAATGAGGAAAATACCTTTAAAAAAAAACCGAAAAACCTCTGATTCGAGTCAAGGGTGAGTGAGCAGACTGCAGAAGCAACACAGTTACTGGGACAGACCCTGTTTCTGGCTCCAGACATCCAGGCACCTTCCCTGCCAGAGGAGAGGTATCTGCCTGCTGGAGGGCTCTGCCTGCTGGAGCAGGAGAGGGAGCTATCTTGGGTCCCAGATCCCTCAGAGACCAGTCTGCACAGGTGAGAGTGGGGACTGCAGAAGCGACACAGCTTCTGGGACAGGCAGAAGCAACACAGCTTCTGGGACAGACCCAGTTTCAGGCTCCAGACATCCAGGCACCTTTCCCACCAGAGGAGAGGGGAGGTGTCCACCCGGGAGTGCTCTGCCTGCAGGAGCAGGTGAGAAAGCCATCTTGAGTCCCGGATCCCTCAGAGACCAGTCTGTGCAGTCTGTGCAGGTGAGCACAGACTGCAGAGGCAACACATCTTCTGGGACACGCCCTGTATCGGGCCTTCATCTTCAGCCAGGAGGCAGGTCTGAACACCAGACCTCTGTGCACCTTCCCTGCAAGAGGAGAGCTTGCCTTCAGAGACTACTCTGACCAAAAGCTGGACTCCCAGGACTGCTGACAGAGGCTAAAAGAATCATAGGAGGAACAAGCTCCAACCAGAGACAACTATAACAACTAACTCCAGAGATTACCAGATGGCGAAAGGCAAACGTAAGAATCTTAATAACAGAAACCAAGACCACTCACCATCATAAAAACCCAGCACTCCCACCTCAGCCAGTCCTGGATACCCCAACACACCTGAAAAGCAAGACTTGGATTTAAAGTTATATCTCATGATGCTGGTAGAGAACATTAAGAAGGACATTAACTCACTTAAAGAATTACAGGAGAACACTGCTAAAGAGGTAGAAGTCCTTAAAGAGGAAACACAAAAATCCCTTAAAGAACTACAGGAAAACACAACCAAACAGGTGATGGAATTGAACAAAACCATCCAAGACCTAAAAAGGGAAGTAGAAACAATAAAGAAAACCCAAAGTGAGAAACTCAGGAGATAGAAACCCTAGGGAAGAAATCAGGAACCATGGATGCAAGCATCAGCAACAGAATACAAGAGATGGAAGAGAGAATCTCAAGTGCAGAAGATTCCAAAGAGAACATGGGCACAACAATCAAAGAAAATGCAAAATGCAAAAAGATCCTAACTCAAAACATCCAGAAAATCCAGGACACAATGAGAAGTCCAAACCTACGGATATTAGGAGTAGATGAGAATGAAGATTTTTCAACTTAAAGGGCAAGCAAATATCTCCAACAAAATAACAGAAGAAAACTTCCCAAACCTAAAGAAAGAGATGCCCATGAACATACAAGAAGCCTACAGAACTCCAAATAGACTGGACCAGAAAAGAAATTCCTCCTGACACATAATAATCAGAACAACAAATGCACTAAATAAAGATAGAGTATTAAAAGCAGTAAGGGGAAAAGGTCAAGTAACAAATAAAGGCAAGCCTATTAGGATTACACCAGACTTCTCACCAGAGATTATGAAAGCCAGAAGATCCTGGACAGATGTTATGCAGACCCTAAGAGAACAGAAATGCCAGCCCAGGCTACTATACCCAGCAAAACTGTCAATTACCATAGATGGAGAAATCAAAGTATTCCATGATAAAACCAAATTCACAAAGTATCTTTCCATGAATCCAGCCCGTCAAAGTATAGTAAAGGGAAAACACCAAAACAAGGATGGAAACTACACCCTAGAAAAAGCAAGAAAGTAATCCTTCAACAAACCTAAAAGAAGACAGCCACAAGAACAGAATCCCAACTTTAACAACAAAAATGACAGGAAGCAACAATTACTTTTCTTTAATTTCTCTTAACATCAATAGACTCAATTCCCCAATAAAAAGACATAAACTAATAGACCGGTTACACAAACAGGACCCAACATTTTGCTGCTTACAGGAAACCCACCTCAGGGAAAAAGACAGGCACTACCTCAGAGTAAAAGGCTGGAAAAATTTTTTCCAAGCAAATGGTCCGAAGAAACAAGTTGGAGTAGTCATTCTAATATCGAATAAAATTGTCTTCCAACCCAAAGTTATCAAAAAAGACAGGGAGGGGCACTTCATACTCATCAAAGGTAAAATGAACCAAGATGAACTCTCAATTCTGAATATCTATGCTCCGAATACAAGGGCAGCCACATTCATAAAAGAAACTTTAGTAAAGCTCAAAGCACACACTGCACCTCACACAATAATAGTAGGAGACATCAACACTCCACTCTCACAAATGGACAGATTCTGGAAACAGAAACTAAACAGACACCTGGACACTAACAGAAGTTATGAAAAAAAATGGATTTAATAGATATCTACAAAACATTTTATCCTAAAACAAAAGGATATACCTTCTTCACAGTGCCACATGGTACCTCCTCCAAAATTGACAATATAATTGGTCACAAAATAGGCCTCCACAGATACAAAAATATTGAAATTATCCCATGCATCCTATCTGACCACCATGAACTAAGACTTATCTTCAATAACAACATAAATAATAAAAAGCCAACATTCACAGGGAAACTGAACAACACTCTATTCAATGATTCCTTGGTCAAGGATGAAATAAAGGGAGAAATTAAAGACTTTTTAGAGTTTAATGAAAATGAAGCCACAACATACCCAAACGTATAGGACACAATGAAGGCAGTCTTAAGAGGAAAACTCATAGCCCTGAGTGCCTCCAAAAAGAAACTAGAGAGAGCATACACTAGCAGCCTGACAGCACACCTAGAAGCTCTAGAACTAAAAGAAGCAAATTCACCCAAGAGGAGTAGATGGCAGGAAATAATCAAACTCAGGGCTGAAAGCAACCAAGTGGAAACAAAAAGAACTAGTCAAAGAGTCAACCAAACCAGGAGCTGGTTCTTTGAGAAAATCAACAAGATAGAAAAACCCTTAGCCAGACTAACTAGTGAGCATAGGGACAGCATCCTAATTAACAAAATTAGAAATGAAAAGGGAGACATAACAACAGAACCTGAGGAAATCCAAAACACCATCAGATCCTTCTACAAAAAGCTGTCCTAAACAAAACTAGAAAACCTGGATGAAATGGACAACTTCCTAGACAGATATCAGGTACCAAAGTTAAACCAGGATCAGATTAACAATCTAAACAGTCCCATTTACCCCTAAAAAAATAGAAGCAGTCATCAATAGTCTCCCAACAACAACAACAACAAAAAGCCCAAGACCAGATGGGTTTAGTGCAGGGTTCTATCAGACCTTCAAAGAAGACCTAATTCCAACTCTCCTCAAAATAATCCACAAAATAGAAACAGAAGTTACTCTACACAATTCATTCTACGAAGCCACAATTACTCTGATACCTAAACCACACAAAGATCCAACAAAGAAAGAGAACTTCAGACCAATTTCCCTAATGAATATTGATGCAAAAATACTCAATAAAATCCTCAAAAACCGAATCCAAGAACATATCAAAACGATCATCCATCATGACCAAGTAGGCTTCATCCAAGGGATGCAGGGATGGTTTAATATACGGAAATTCACCAATGTAACCCACTATATAAACAAACTCAAAGACAAAAACCACATGATCATCTTGTTAGATGCTGAGAAAGCTTTGACAAAATCCAACACCCTTTCATGATAAAGGTCTTGGAAAGATCAGGAATTCAAGGACCATACCTAAACATAATAAAAGCAATCTACAGCAAACCAGTAGCCAACATCAAACTAAATGGAGAGAAGCTGGAAGCAATCCCACTAAAATCAGGGACTAGACAAGGCTGCCCACTTCCTCCCTACCTATTCAATGTAGTACTTGAAGTCCTAGCCAGAGCAATCGACAACAAAAGGACATCAAGGGGATACAAATTGGAAAGGTAGAAGTCAAAATATCACTATTTGGAGATGATATGATAGTATATATAAGTAACCCCAAAAATTCCACCAGAGAACTCCTAAACCTGATAAACAGCTTCAGTGCAGTAGCTGGATATAAAATTAACTCAAACAAGTCAATGGCCTTTCTCTACACAAAGGATAAACAGGCTGAGAAAGAAATTAGGAAAACAACACCCTTCATAATAGTCAATAGTAATATAAACTACCTTGGTGTGACTCTAACTAAGTGAAAGATCTGTATGACAAGAACTTCAAGTCTCTAAAAAAAGAAATTGAAGAAGATCTCAGAAGATGGAAAGATCTCCCATGCTAATGGATTGGCAGGTTTAATATAGTAAAAATGGCTATCCTGCCAAAAGCAATCTACAGATTCAATGCAATCCCTATCAAAATTCCAACTCAATTCTTCACTGAGTTAGAAAGGGCAATTTGCAAATTCATCTGGAATATCAAAAACCTAGGATAGCAAAAACTATTCTCAACAATAAAAGAACCTCTGGTGGAATCACCATGCCTGACATTAAGCTGTACTACAGAGCAATTGTGATTAAAAAAAAAAAAAAGTGCATGGTACTGGTACAGCGACAGACATGTAGATCAATGGAATAGAATTGAAGACCCAGAAATGAATCCACACACCTATGGCCACTTTGACAAGGGAGCTAAAACCATCCAGTGGAAAAAAGACTGCATTTTCAACAAATGATCCTGGCACAACTGGCGGTTATCATGTAGAAGAATGTGAATTGATCCATTCTTATCTCCTTGTACAAAGCTCAAGTCTAAGTGGATCTAAGACCTTCACATAAAACCAGAGACAGTGAAATTTATACAGGAGAAAGTGGGGGAAAGCCTCGAAGATATGGGCACAGGGGAAAAAATCCTAAACAGAACAGCAATGGTTTGTGCTGTAAGATCAAGAATTAACAAATGGGACCTCATAAAATTACAAAGCTTCTGTAAGGCAAAAGACACTGTCAATAAGACAAAAAGACCACCAACAGATTGGGAAAGGATTTTTACCAATTCTAAATCTGATAGGGGACTAATATCCAATATATACAAAGAACTCAAGAAGCTGGACTCCAGAAATTCAAATAACCCCATTAAAAATGGGGTACAGAGCTAAACAAAGAATTCTCAACTGAGGAATACCGAATGGCTGAGAATCACCTGAAAAAATGTTCAACATTCTTAATCATCAGAGAAATGCAAATCAAAACAACCCTGAGAGTCCACCTCACACCAGTCAGAATGGCTAAGATCAAAAATCTTAGGTGACAGCAGATGCTGGTGAGGATGTGGAGAAAGAGGAACACTCCTCCATTGCTGGTGGGATTGCAAGCTTGTACAACCACTCTGGAAGTCAGTCTGGAGGTTCCTCAGAAAATTAGACATAATACTACCGGAGGATCCAGCAAAACCTCTGGGCATATACCCAGAAAATGTTCCAACTGGTAATAAGAACACATGCTCCACTATGTTTGTAGCAGCCTTATTTATAATAGCCAGAAGCTGGAAAGAACCCAGATGTCCCTCAACAGAGGAATGGATACAAAAAAATGTGGTACATTTACACAATGGATACTACTCTGCTATTAAAAACAATTAATTTATGAAATTCTTGGGCAAATGGAGGTATCTAGAGGATATCATCCTTAGTGAGGTAACCCAATCACAAAAGAAGTCACTTAATATGCACTCACTGGTAAGTGGATATTAGCCCAGAAACTTAGAATGCCCAAGATACAATTTGCAAAACACAAGAAAATCAAAAAGAAGAAAGACCAATGTATGGATACTTCATTCCTCCTTAGAATAGGGAACAAAATATCCATGAAAGGAGTTACAGAGAAAAAGTTTGGAGCTAAGACAAAAGGATGGACTATCCAGAGATTACCCCACCCAGGGATCCATCCCATAATCAGCCACCAAACCCAGACACTATTGCATATGCCAGCAAGATTTTGCTGAAGGGACCCTGATATAGCTGTCTCATATGAGGCTCTGCCTGGCAAATACAGAAATGGATGCTCACAGTCATCTATAGGATGGAACACAGGGCCCCCAATGGAGAAGCTAGAGAAAGAACCCAAGGAGCTGAAGGTGTCTGCAACCCTATTAGAGGAACAACAATATGAACTAACCAGTACCCCCAGAGCTCATGTCTCTAGGTGCATATGTAGCTGAAGATGGCCTAGTCGGCCATCATTGGGAAGAGAAGCCCCTTGGTCTTGCAAACTTTATATGCCCCAGTACAGAGGAACGTAGGGCCAAGAAGTGGGAGTGGGTGGGTAGGAGAGCAGGGTGGGGAGAAAGTATAGGGAACTTTCAGGATAGCATTTGAAATGTAAATTAAGAAAATATCCAATTAAAAAAACTCTGATGCTCGCTTTGAGAAAATTACAGTCAGATACACACTCTCTGTGTCAGTGTCTGTTTGTCATCTGCACCAACTCCTTGCTCACCTGTAACTGGAACCCTGAGTTTTCCTGCAGATTGAGGACCTGACCAAGGTCCGTCTGCAACACAAGAATATCCTCAGCAATACAGCAAGTCGGAGACCACATAAAGCTCTGTCTTAAGCAAAAAGCTGGAGATATAGTTGGTCAAGTGCTTGCCTTGCAAGCAAAAAGACCTGAATTCAATCCTTGGAAATTACAAGGGAAAAAGGCAACCATGGAGGCGTATGCTTGTAATCCCACTATCGGGGAGGCAGAGGTAAGCAGATCCCTGGGGTTCCCTGGCCTGTTCTATCAGCTCCAGGCCCACGAGAGACCCTGTCCATAGCAAAATAAAGTGCCTGAGAAACTACACCCAAGGCTATCCTCTATCCTCTATCCATCATACATAAGTGCACATATGTACACATACACCTACTCACACATGCATCTGCACGCGCGCATGCACGCACGCGCACACACACACACACACACTCAAAGGTATCTTGCCCTGAGTTTGCAGGTGTGAGTGTCTTACAGGCATGGGAGACCAGGGACAGGCAGACAGGCACATGCAAAGGCAGTTGCTAGTTCTGAGTGGTCTGCTTTATATGCAAGGTTCTGACTCCATAAGTATAAAGAAAAGTAAGTAAGACTCATCTGGTGGTACAGCCTGTTATCCGACTGTGCTGGAGGCTGAGACAAGAGGGTGGTAAGTTCAAGGCCAGCCTGAGCAAATTAACAAGATGCTATCTCAATTTTTTTTTTACAAGTGGACAAATTTGGGGAGTAAATGTTAATCTATCTTGTGTAGAATCCCAGGTCAATCACTAACACTGCAAAAATAAAAGATACAATAAATAAAAAGGGGAAAAGAAAGGCTAAAGTCATTAATTAAAAACCCTGTCAGATCTCTGAGTTTGAAACCAGCCTGGTCTAGAGTTCCAGGACAGCCAGAGATACACAGAGAATCCCATCATTAAAAGTAGACTTTGAAAAAATTAAAGTTACATACCCCATCTCCAAACTGTCCAGTCCCAAACTGCATTAGAGCATTAAAAAAAATAAGCCTCTTATCTTAAGGGTGCCTGGTATTTACAACTGCACACACTGTGAATTGATCAGACAGGTATGGCATTAATCTTATCCAGCTCATATCATTGGCTTTTAGGTATGTCCACAACACACTGTAGACGTGTGATAAGGATTTGTTGACTTTGTAAATGAATAAATAAACTCTGCCCAAACAAAGTCCCTTATACAAGCACAATGCCTACTTTGTAAGGCAAACCTATCGGAAACCAACTGAGGGTTCTAAGGAGTTATAGCCAGGATATCTGCACAGTTACTAAGTCTACTACACTCTAATAGACTGAGGACATGCTGCTCTGCCAGTCAGTTGGATTCCAAAGTTCTGGCCCACACATAACCATTTCAGCTTGAGCCTGCTCTGTCCATTAGACACCTCCAGAGAAGACACTTTTCACAGCTTGTATGATGTAATCAGCTTGGAATAAAAAGGGATCACAGACCTACATCCCATTTTCCCATAACTTGCCTGTCATAACGCTGGGAGATGAAGGCTGGAGCTACTTTATCTCCTTTCCTGTGCTTTCCCAATTTGGTCATCCAGAGAGAAGATGCTGCAGGTGACTCGTGGTAGATGGGATAGAGCTTAAACTAGGAGCTAAGACTAGAGCCAGAATCAGATGCCTCTTTGAGCCTCAGTTTTCCCTACCTGTAAGAAGAGATATGAAAAGTCCTTTTCTGGAAATTTATGCCAGCAATGTGTGTGTGTGTGTGTGTGTGTGTGTGTGTGTAGTACACAACAAGTACAGGCACATGTGAGAAGGTCAACCTCAGAAATCAGCCCACCTTGTTTGAGACAGGTTCTTTTGCTGTCCATCATTACAGAGGCCACACTAGCTGGCCCTGGAGCTTCAGAGATTCTTATATCTGCCTCCCATCTCCCCCTGGTAACACTGGAATTACAGACAGTCTTACTGTAACAGGCTTTCCATGGGTTCTGGGGAATTTGAACCCTGGTGCTTTTTGTTTGTGCATTAAGAAACCTATCTATTAAGCATCTCCCCAGCACCACAACAGTTAATCAAGGTGTTGGAGTGCTACAATGTGGCTGGCGCCTCCAGGAAACCTCCCTTTTGAATCCTTATGTTAATCTTAGGAAAGAAGGCTACTAATGCAAATACATACAGATGGAACACTATGGCTCAGAGAGATTGACAAGTGGATGAACATCACACAGCTTGCACAGGAGATAAGTAGGGAAGACTTTAAGTATACTAGAGAATATCCCTTACATCAGATGTTACCTCCATCATGAATTAGCTGGATGGCACTAGGCAACCATTTCATTCTTTGACCATCATGCTTCTTCAGTAAATGGACATATGATGTTTTAACGTATAAGCAACTTAAAATCCCATCACTTGAGAGATGGATAAGGAAACTGTGATATGCCCATGCAATAGAATGGGCATATCACACAACTAGGAAACGTGCTGCCACACAGACAGCATGGGTGAATGACAACACTATCATTCCAAGTGCAAGAAGACAATGTCAAAAGACATCATAGGCCTGGAGAGATGACTCAGTAGTAATTGTCATTGCTGCTCTTACAGAGGGCCCAGGTTTACTTCCCAGCACCCACATGGTCTCTCACAACTATCTGTCTCTCCAGTTCCAGGGTATCTGACTTCCACATGTGCATGGTGCCCAGACATACATGCAGGCAAAACATCCACACACATAAATTAAAATAAACGACTCATTTTTTTAAGACTTGGAAGAGACAGACTAATCAACAGCTCCATAAGGATGGAGACTTGAAGGTGATCTGGGACATGATTTAAATGCTTTCTATGCAAATTACAATGACTTATGAGGATACTAAGTCGTTGAATTGTTTGAATACCTACACATTCAAAAGCCAGTGTCTGCCTTACCTGGGCCTGCCATGAGGGAAGGTGAGGAGGTGCTCAGGAGTAACAGAGATGCTGAAGATAAGGAGACAGTAGTGGTGAAAGCAGTCATGGCCAAGATGAGTACAGCACAAATGCCAGGTTGCTGATGTTGACTCCATGGCTAGAGTACTTACTCAACATGCACTAAGCTTAACTTCCACCCCCCAAATCACATAAACCAGGTGTGGAGACTCACAGCTGCTCCCAGTGCTCAGAGGTGGAGGCAGGAGGACCAGGAGCTCCAGGTCATCCACAGCTGTTGAGCTGGATGACAATCAGGGCTACAGGAGACACTGTTTAAAGAAAGAAACCATGGGAAAAAAGAAAAGAGAGAAGGGATGGAAGAGGGGAAGGAAGGGGAGGGGAGAACAGAAGAGGAGAGAAGATGGAAGAAAGGGTGCAAAAGAAAATGCCTGTTGTATCTCAGATAACCATTGCAGCATCAGTTGTTTGCGGTCAGCACAGAGTCCAGGAAGCAGCTATGGTTGCTGTTAGAGAGACTGTAGTCTCCACACTCAACCCTGGCCTCAGGGTGCAGGCAGCTGCTGTACATGGGACCTGCTCTCCTCCATAGTCTTGGTTCCCAGCAAGTCAGGAGCCTTGTAGAACCTCAGTTACTCCATCAGCATGAAGGTGATCCTGACCTGAGGATTACAAGGCCATGACCCTGGAAGACTAGTAAAGAGCTGACTAAGTTCCAGGTGGCCCATGGGAACAGATAGTGAATGATTAAATCCAGTTATGAGCTTGGAGTATGACCTCGAAAGCTCACACAGCTACGAAAATATGAGCTGACATTCAAATCCAGGCCTGGGTCAGAGCCCAAAGCCATTGCTGGTGCCCAGGTATTAATCTGAGTGATTAGGTCTGACATCCGCTCCTGCTAGAACCTTGGACAGCAGCCAGCCAGCACCATCTCCTCCTGGAATCATTATAATTCTAGAGGAGACCAATGTCTCTACAAATATCTAATGCCAGAAGTGCCACATCAGTACCCAGCGCTGCCTCCGATCGGCTCCCCAAGGCCCTCTTAGGCCAGGGCAAAGGAGGCCATGCCAAAAATTCATTGATCAAGATTCTGCACGCTGCTGGCATGGTGGGTGGACAACCAGAATCAGAACCCAGCTGGGTCCTGTTGCTCTGACAGAGCAGCCTCCAGGGACACTGTATGCCTTCTCCAGACAGTCTCTGCAAGAACAGATGACAAGAAATGGATTTGTCCCTTCTTCCTATGGAAGAGCTATAAGAAGTTGGAGAAAAGGCCAGAGAAAGATAGGCCAGCATCTTCTCCTGTCTGACCTCCAGATTCTGCCCACTACTCCGCATCTCTCTTGCCCCTGGTTCAGTATACCCAAGCATGATGTCATCTCTGACTTCTGGTCCGCCCCATCCAGCTCTGCAGTTCATCCTTACTGTGAAATTCCCTCGTTACATCAGTCTGATTCTCTTGCCTTACTCTAACATTTCCGTGACCACATTCAGCCCCCTATAGCATCCAATAAGTCTCTCCAACTCGAAAGCCTTCACTTAGCTTTACCTCCAAAGTCCTCTTTACCCTGTCAGATAATGCCTTCACAATTTTTAGAGTTAAGCTATGGACATCTTTTGTGTGTCGTGGTCCTGTCCCCCCTGAACCCTAACTGTATGTATATGGACTCACAGTGACTCATGCATCAGAGGCGAAGGATGCGTCCAGCAGTGCTAGGGTGTGGAATGCAGTGTATCCTGACAGGTCCTGTGTTGGAAGTTTGCTCCGCAGTATGGTGGGGTGTGGTGGTTCAGGTGGTGGACTTCTAAGGGGCTGGGAGTCTCAGGTCCCCAGGAGTGTGTTCTCGGGGGAATTGGTGTGCCTTTGATGCTTCTGTTTCTGTGGCGATGAAAATGAAACCCAGAGTCTCGTAAAAGCGAGGCAAGCGCTTCAGCATTGATTCAGGATGAAGTCACAAGCTTAGCATCGGAGAGGAATCTTCAGAGCAGGAGAAGCTCAGAAATGCTCCCCACTCTAGATTCCTGTTGGAAACGGGGCTGCTTCCTTTCCAAGGACTCCAGCCACCACCACCCACCATGACTGTGTAACCAAGGGCCCTCTCCAGGACCAATCTCGTGTGGACTCCAGACCCCCTAGGTCAATAAATAGCTTTACTTTGTAAATTTAGTCAGCCTCCAGTGAAATGAGTGATCAGGTAAAGTCATAAAAACAGAGGGATTTCCTGGGCAGAACTTCATGCGCCTGTCAATCCCAGGCTACTTGGGGAGTGGAAAGGTAAGAACATTGAAGGTTCAAAGGTAGCTTGAGCTTCCCGGCCAGATCCAATCTCAGAAGCAGGGCAGCGATTCTAACCTATACTCATCTGATCATCAACTACGTAGGCTGGTTTTCATGCGTGGATCAATATTAGTTGCCAGCTAGACTGGATCAGGAATCATCTAAGAGGCACACCTCTGAACACACTTGTGTGTTTTCTTGCTTAGGGTAACTGAAATGGGCAGACCCACCTGAATATGAGGAACACCTTCCACTGGCAGCCCATATATAAGAAGATAAAAGAGAAGAAATTTGGCTTTTTGCCTGTCTGCCTTCATATCACGCAAACAAGTTCTTCTACTTCTGGGGGTCTCCAGAAATCCTCCAGGCCTCCAGTACCAGACCAGGGTTGCTGGGACATGCATCCTCTTGCGATTACTAGGTTCTCAGCCTCTCCTATGTGCAGATGGCATTAATGGACTACTCAGTTAATACTGAATAAACCAATCAAATAAACACCCGTGGGAAAATACATTCATCTGTGGGTTCTGCTCCTCTACAGAACACTTAGCACTATGCTAAGACAGGGAAATCAAAAGTCAGGCCATCAAAGGAAGGCTTTGAGGAAAGACAAACTGTGCAAGGCAGAGCAGGCACGGTGGGGCTCAGCTATAGGATGTCTGCCTCCTCTTGTACCAGTTCCCTGCAGAGGTATATCTATGAATGCAAAGCCAGGAAAGGAGCCGCAGCCAGTCAGTATCCCCAGAGTACTCCAGACCACAGGAGCTAAGCCACTTACCGCCAGCTCAGTCATGCGCATGTCTAAGGACACTGTGAACCCCAGTCTCCCCACTGACAAACGGGTACAACGGCTGACCACTGGTGTCAGTGAGCTGGCCTCTCCCCAGTCTACCTCCCTGCTTTCCCAAGGCCCTGGGATTTCTGTTATCTTGGTTTTTATTAGGCTATTTTATTAGACTCCCATTACAATGCCTCAGAGCCATAGAAAGCTGAGGAACAGTACCAGATTTCACATATACCCCTGTACCACCAAACATAGCCTCTCCCATTAATCACATCTCCTGTCAGAGGGATTCACTGGTTATCCTGGTAAGCCCCCTTGGCCCGTGTCCATCCCCCAGAGCCTGAAGTTTTGTTCAGAAACACTTTTAGAATTTCTACAGCAAGCAAGGGTAATAAAGCGTCTAGACACAGGCCAGACGAGCCTGCCTCATCCAACACCCGGTCTGCACAGAATCCCTAGAGGACTAGCAGAGAGACTCCTGGGTCACTGGGCTGGGAACAAGCAGAAAGGTACATTAAAAACCAAAAAAAAAAACAAAACAAAACAAAACAAAACCAGGATGCTGTTCTTTAAGCTTGGGAGAGAGGATAAAAGCTAGTGTCCCCCGACCAGATGAACCCCGTGAACCTGTCAGGACTATGTCTTCCTAATGTCTTCAGGCGCTGGGGCTTGAGAACTGGAGGCTGTTGTGGCCGAAGGTGCCACCTTCTTCCTCAGCCCCCAGACAGTGGAAGGATTAGTCAAATGATAAGTACTCAGTAATGAACTGAGCGCTGCCTGCCGGGCTGTCCCCTGTTCTTCAGCCATGCTGCCACCATTAACCCTGTGAAGACTGTGTAACATTGCAGTCTGAAGGGTGGGGGTACATTGTGTGAAAGCCAGAGAACAGCCTAGGGTGCCAATCTGCCCATGCTGTCTACCTGGGTGGTGGTGGTGTTTGGTGACGGGTCTCTTACTGACTGGGAAATGACCAGTTCAGTTAGGCTGGCTGGCAAGTGAGCCCCAAGGATCTTCCTGTCCCAGCCACCCCAGCACTTGGGTAAATGCTTGGCTTTAAACAAAATGATGGGGAGCTGGAGAAATGGCTCAGTGCTTTAAGCACTTGCTGCTCTTGCAGAGGACCCCAATTTTGTTCCCAGAATCCACACCATGTCTCACAACTGTCTTTAACTCCAGTTCCAGATGATCTGATGGACTCTTCTGGCCTCCACAAGCAGGCACATGCACATGGTGAACAGACAAAACACTCATACTCATAAAATAAAAATAAATCTTTGACTTTCTCATTATTTAATTTGATTAATAATTTCATTTATTTGAGTATGTGTGTGTGTGTGGATGCATGCCGCATATGGATATGGATACAAGCACATACATATCTCTGCACATATGGATACATGTAGAGGTCAGATGATGGCTTGCAAGCAATAGTTCTCTCCTCCCCTGATGTAGGTCACTGAAATCAAACTCAGGTCGTTTCAGCTTGGCAGCAAGTGCCTTTACCCACTGAGCCATCTTGCTGGCCCACACCTAGGTTTTTACATGGGTTCTGAGAACTGAACTCACATCCCCATGCTGGCACCCCAAGCGCTTTTACTCACTGTCTTCTCTCCAGCCCTGTCCTCATCTTACAGACAAAAAAGACTGAGGCCTGGAACCAGTATAAAACAGCCTACTGCTGCCCTTGGAGTTTTACTGAGCTCGAAACCGCAGACGGAATCTCGCTGAGAGGAATATCGGAAAAGGGAGTCTGTGCTTCCAATCCTAATGCCCGCCCCTCCTCCACCTGGTGAGTTCTGAGTCCAGTCTGGCCATGGGTGACACAGAAAGCATGGCTCCTAACACCTGTTGCAGTCTTTGAGTTACTTTGATGTTGCTGTGACAGACTGCCCGACACAAACAACTTAAAAAGGGAGGAAAGGTTTGCCTTGGCTCAGGATTTCAGACCTGTCGGTTCACGGTGAGGAGAAAGACAGCATGGAGCAGTTTATATCATAGCAGACAGGAAACAGAGAAAGCATGGGCCAGATGTGGGTCCCAAGGACATGGCCCTAATAATCTACTTCCTCTGACTAGGCCTTACCTACCTCCGGCTCCCTCCCGATAATGCCATCATATTACAAAAATAGCAAGAGCCCATTGATTAGGTCAGAGCCTTCTTCCTCCTCCTTCTCATCCTCCTCCTCCTCCTCTTCCTCTTCATCGCCTTTCTCCTCCTCCTTCCTTCCTTCTTTTTTTCCTTCCTTCCTTTTTAATAAGAAAAGCAGTCACATGCAGCTCCTCACCTGGTGTGTCTGGAGTCTTTCAAGCCTGACTTCCCTCCATCCTGCTACAGATTAACCTTGGAGGCTAATTTGGAGATTCCAGCAAGAGAAGTACAGCTTCTCATCTGCCCTTGAGAAAGACTAGTGCTCCTCTGTCGAGGACAGCCAACCTCTTGACAGATCATATGGCGAGGTGAGGGCGAGAGGGGGCACCTGCCCAGACAGCCAGATCAAGTCTGTGGAGTGGCATAGGTCTCCACCAGATGGACCTCACATCCATACCCCTTGTGTTCTAATCCTCTGTGGAATAGTCACGGACACCTCCAGAGGTATGCCTCACAAATACACTAGGTAGTTTATAACCCAATTAATTGACCAGAGTTTAGCCTTCATGAGTCTGAGCTATATACTTCTGGTTTTCATTGCTTCCTGGACCAGGAATTGGGCCAACCACCTTTATGCATGATCTCATTAAAACCATGTGCTTTGGTGCACAGGCACTGTTGCTATGAATTCATTCCACAAATTACAAAGGGGGGTTGACTAAGCTACTCAAGAAAGCGGTGCTTGGCACATATGATGCATCATGTATATAATAATTGATATTGTTTATAAAGCACCATGTGCCAGGCTGAATACTAGTCAATGGGCAGGGAGCAGGGGACCATGAACAACAGACACAAATGCCTTTCCTGCACTCATGTGTGGACAGTTTCCTAAGGTGGGATGCTGCTGTGGTTTGAATGTGTCCCCCAAAGACTCCCATGACTGAACACTTGATGTCCAGCCAGTGGCAATCTTTGAAGGCTAAGGACCTTTAGACAGTGGAGCCTTGCTGGAGGAATTGAATTCTAGCCGTGGATGTTGGGTTTTTGTAGACTAGCCCCACTTCCTCCTTGCTGCTTGCCTCCTCCTAGTAGATACAATGTAACCAAGTGACTCCTGCCAGGATGAACTCTTTCCTTCAGCAACTGTAAGCCCAAACAAACTCTCTGTTTTAAATTACTAATGTGACAGTTTTTTAACCACTGCAGAGAGAAGGTACGGAAGCATATGTACTCTCAGGCTAGGCTGGGATTGGTGAATCTCAAAGGATGGGGGACACCTGACCACACTTTGAGACAAGCACTGCCTCTCCATCTATCCTAGAATCTTTGTGATTACCCCCAAGGAGCAGGTGTCATTTAGAGGCCAGAACAAACACTTTCATTGTGACAAAATGTCTGGTAAAAGTAGCTTCAGAGCAGAAGGGTTTGTTTGTGCTCAGAGGGCAAAGGTACAGCTTATGATGGCAAGAAAGGCTCATCAGCAAGAGCACGAGGCAGCCAGTCACATCCACAGTGAGGAAGCAGAGCGAGGCTAAGGCTCAGTTCACTGGCTCCTTTTCATTCAAACCAGGACCCCGGCCATAGGATAGCACTGCCCACATTCTTTCCACCTAGGTCAGTCCTTCCTGGACATGCCCTCGAAGACTCTCCCAGAAGCCTGTTTCCATGGTGATTCTAAATACCATCAAGGTGAGGACCAAAAACGAACCATCAAGTGTGTAACACCAGAACTTGTCCTTTCACTGTGAGTGTGTGCCTGGGGTCTGAATCAAAACAGACCACTCCAGGCTAGAGTTCAGTGTCTCTCTCTCCTTGACACTCATTTTCACAGATAGCTCCATGGGAGGAAAGAATGGTTTTTCACATCAGTAACAGCATATAGAGTTCTGTCTAAAATCACTTTAACAAGGTATGATTTAAACAAAAATATTATATAAGTAACTAGGCTCTGGGTCTGGGGAGAGAGATACATAAAGAGTATCTGGGAACAGATTGTATAAATCTTGTGTGGCTGTACTGTGCATAATGATAGCCATTAGCCATTGGAGGCTATCAGTCAGTCTATCTATCTATCTATCTATCTATCTATCTATCATCTGTCTATCTATCTATCTATCTATCTATCTATCTATCTATCATCTGTCTATCTATCTACAAACTCTGGATATGTAACCCAGGCTAACTTTGAATCTATGATACTCCTACCCCAGCCTCCCAAACCCTAGGATTCCATAGTGCCCCCACTGTAATGGTTAATACTGACTGTCAACTTGACATAATCTAGATTCATCTAGGAGACTTGCTTCTGGGCGTGCCGGTGACAGATTATCTAGACTGGATTCATTAAAGGGGGAAAACCACACTAAAAGTGGGCAACACCACTCCCTAGGCTTGGATCCAAGTCCCCCCACACATACACACACCTTCCTAACACTGGATGCAATGTGACCAGCTGCTCCAGTCTGAACATCCTCATCACCATAAAATATGCTGTTTGTTGTATTAGTGAGACAAGATAACCCTTTCTCCCTGGAGTTTTCTTGTCATGCATTTTGTCACAGTCACGAGGAAAGTAACTAATATGGACTAACATATTGATTTTAAATTAACTGTGATTTTGAGAATTTAACTGTAGTTCCCACTGCAAACGGAATACATTCAATGAATGCTCCTAAGGGAATAAATCCATTTCTAGATCTCTATTGTCCATGGAAAACCTTGCTTTAAAACAAATAGGTCCTGCTCAGCCTGATGGCACATCAGGGCTTGTAATTCCAGAAACTGAGGCAGGAGGCAAGTTCAAAGCTAGCAGAAGAACTTAGTGAAGTCCTCTCTGAATAGAGAACTGGGGGGGGGGGGGGTAGCTCTGTGGCGTGGTGCTCACCTAGCATGTGCAGGACCCCAGCCAGAGTCAACCTACAACACAGTGGGGTGGGATCTATGTATCTACAGAAGTGTTGATACCACCAAACCGTGCATCATCATGACCACATACCAGGCCCTGTGAGCATTAGAGGCAGGGTCTTCAATAATACACCACACTCAAAGCCCTAATCACACAAATAAAATATATATCGTATATATAAAGGAATTGCCAATTTTTAAAGATGTGTTTACTTTTAGTTTGTGTGTATGGATGTTTTACCTGCTTTTGCATCTGTGCACTACATGTGTGCAGTGCCGGTGTGCAGTGGCCAGCGAAGGGTGCCGGATCCCCTGGAACTGGAGTTACAGAAGCTGTTAGCATCCATGAGCTCCTAAATGCTGAGCATCTCTCCAGCCCCTCCTCCCTTCCCTCCTTCCCTCCCTGCTGGCCACGGTCATGTGAGCAGCTTTGTCACTGCATACTCCTTACTATGATTTTCTGTTTTGCCAGAAACCCTATTCACTTAGCAATGGGTTAAACAAAACCTCTAAAACCATGAGACGAAATAACCTTTTCTTCCTCTTTCATCATTTTTCTGTAGTATTTTGTCTCCGAGGTGGAAAGGTGAGTAATAGAAGCACATGTGCACCACAGAAACTAGAACTGAGCGAACTTGACCAAGCTCCAGAGAGACCTTCAGAGAGTTGCTCATTCACAAACCTAGCATGGCCCAGGGACTCCGACTTTCCAACCCTGTGAAACTCCGCCAGAGTCTGTAGGAATACCAGGGGAAGAAAGGAAGATTCATTGTCTGGGCAAATAACCTTTGGTATCTAAAGGTCCCTGTTTCCATCCTAGGTTTCTGCACCAAAATGTTAGGTATGGGCTGGGTGGGGACAGGGCTTTGGGATAGATAGCAGGTTTGAGAGAGAAACACATAGCTGGATTTAGATAAAATGTCTTGATGATACCAGCCAGCTAGTGTGCCTGCCCAGCCGGCACAAAGTCAAACAATCCTCGGGGGGTGGGGGGGAGTGATGGTGATTATAGGAAAGACAGAAAAAGTATGCAAGAGACAGGTACTGCAGGGCTGCAGGGCAGTACTATGCCAGCCCCAAGTGTTTTTCATTGCCTTCTTATACTTCGGTACCCTGGAGAGCAAAGCCGCAAGCTAACAGAAACAGTGTTGCTAAAATGTATACAAGATATTTGTTCCCATCCCAGAAAATCTCCCTGTTCCTTCCACCAAGGTCAATAGACTCTCCAGCCCCTAGCCTTGAACCTCAGGTGTACCTCCTCTTATCCTTCCATGCCTCCCTCAGCAGACTGGGAAATGGCCAACAAGCCCTGACCTGCCTTGACTCTGCCTGCCATGCAGACTCCCTACACTCCTCTTTTCTCTACTTCAGAAGCAGCAAAATGGCTCACAACAAGCCAGACAAAGAAAACTCCTGATCTTAAAGTTGCCTAATAGGGAAAGGGCTCCAAGTTAACATATGACCTGTGCAAATGATTTAAGTTAGGGTGACACCCAATAGAGGAATAGGATGAACCATAACCTCAGACCCCATCAGCAGAGAGCTGGGCTTGCCTTCCCACCCTGCTCCTAGAGCAGCAAAGATGGGACTTGGGCTTGACCACCCCGTTACATTTGGGACCCAAAGGGTCCAGGTTCTAAGACAGCGCACACCCAGGCACTAATCTGCTGCTTCACTTTGTTCCTAAAGAGTCCCAGACAGTCGGGTGCTGTTTGTCTCCTGTATGGATAGGAAACTGAGTCTCTGAGACACTAATAACTGGCTCTACCCCAAAATGCATAGCTTGTATTTTTAGGGAAGAGTCCCCAACTCCCAAACCCAAGACATTGTGTTTCCACCATGCTGTCTCCCCATTCCAGGTGCCTGAGGTCCCCTGTAACCTTACAGTTCAGGCTCTGCTGAAGTGGTGTGATCACTAGCAATCACAGCCAGTGGATTCTGGGTGGTTGGAACCAGCCCTGAGTTGGAGATTTCAGACACCGATGAGTGAGAGCAGATTAGAACAGAGTCGATAGGGTATATAAACCTTTGGGGGGGGGGGTGTACATCATTGGCTGAGGCCAGGGTGCTAGGATTGCCTCACTTGCATGAGGAGGAATTCCAGGTACTGCTGGACATGACTTTATAAGGGGAAAGGAGGTTTATCCTGACTACCAACTGGCTAGGTGACCACCAACGGTGGGGCAAAGGTGGAGGCACAGGGCTAAGTGCGCTAGGACACGCGGGGCAGGGCAGGAGGTGAGCAATCCTACTCCTGCAGATCTCCAGCCAGATTTCCAAGGTTCGAACAGGTCTCAACCTCACTCTTGCTCCAGGCCTGCTCCCCACAGGTCTCTGACTCCGCAAACTCATATTACCCCATCATTCCAGCCTCTGTGTAACCCCTTTATCTGTGAGGACAGTCAGTGCTATGAAGCCTGGTTGCCTGGGTCGTGTTCCCTGCGCAAAGCCTCCAGTACCCTCTAAGCTCCTCCAGTGCTTTCCCCGCGGAGCTCAGCATTGCTGCCTGGAACACATTTTCCCAACTGAGAAAGAAGAAATCAAAAATGTTGTTTTTGCACAAGCCACCTTTTCACCCATGGCTAAAATCCTCCCACAGAGCATTAATATCCAAAGCCATTTGGAAAGCAAGCTGGGAACTTGGCCTCCCGGAGACTGTAGTAACTGAATTTGCACCATGAGCCAGAAGTGGCCTGGCTGGGGACAGTGGGAATGAGAGGGCATGAGACAGGCATCTGGGGATTGGAGTTGCCCAACCCCCCCCCCTTCCCCACCAACAAGCAAGTGAGCCTCTGCTTCCTGATCTTCAAAAAGCTTCCCTCGGGGAAGCTGGGGAAAGTAGAGCTGACACCCCTTAGAACACAGCGGGGGCTGAGCCTGTGTGTCCAGCGGATGTGAGAGCCATTCCCTAAGCAGAGCACTGGTAGCTAACCGGAGAAGATGCGACCCTCCCTGCAAGCCTGCCACCCCGCCTCAATTAGATTTGGCTTGCAAAATGTTCCCAAGATGAAAGGAGCTGCCAGGGAGCCAGATAATCAAAGCTTCTTTGTGACCTGAAGTTCCTAGCCTATCACTGGCTGGCAAAGAGAAAATGAGAGGTAGAGAGAGAAGAGGAAATTACAAAAGACCACAAAACAGGATGAGCCTGGGCAAAAGCATCCCCGCCCACTCTCTGACTAGTATAGATAGGGGAGGTGTGGGGGAGAAGTGCAGGGTGAAGGCCTGGTATTAGCCTGTCCATCTCTCCTACATAGGGAAGCTGGCACTCAGCAAGAGTAAGGCTCACTCCCAGATCTGCCCAAGGCTCACACCTTGCCTTTCTTCTACTACTCGGGATGATCCTGACCATATTTTATCCCTTTCTTCAGGGTCTTTCCTGGCCATATTTTATTCCTTTCTCTGTCCTGAACTCTGCTTCCCATCTACCAAGTCAGTCAGCATTTTACACACACACACACACACACACACACACACACACACACACCTCAACCTGTCCCTGGATGTTCCTTACACGATGCCGCTATAGAATCAAGGGTTGTTGAGTAACTAGCTGATGGAGCTGCAGTTTTCTCAAGGATCTGTCCCCTGAGAGACTCCCTGCTCCAGTAGATGGCCTAAACCCATGTATACACAGCCAGCACTAGGTGAATTCAGCAGCTTGGGAGGCTTGGGGAAGGGAGGGGAGAGACAGAGCACGCAAGCATGTGAAGTTGAGAGGGAAGTGTGGAGGAGCAGGAGAGGAATCAGATGGGAGAGAATGGGAGACAGACTTGATCAAAGCGCATTCCATGCACATATGAAATTCTCAAACAATAAAGAATAAAAAAGAGAAGGAGATGAGAAAGCATGTCCAAGGAGATCCCTTGCCACCATCATCCAGGGGCCACGGATGCTTGTGGTCCACTGTGCTGCCAGGTAACTGGATATCAGGCTCACACTGCACATAGAATCTCAAGGGACCAGTTAAAGGTGGGCATGTGGCTCAGGTGATGGCATCGTGGCTTGGGAAGCTGGTGGGCCAAGCTGAAAAGGCTTTTCCTGAGGTGATGACTCGTCAGCTACGGTGTCCTAATTGGAAGCATTAGGACCAGAGTTTGGAGCCCCAGGATCCACATCAGTGCTGGTGGGCATGAAGACCTGCCTCTAAGTCTAAAGAAGACAGGATCCCTGAGCAAGCTGGGTAAGGAGACCAATGTGCCCAAATTCTCTGGGGCTGACTGGGAGACGTTGCCCAGGGCACAAAGTAGAAGGATGACTGAGAATTATCAGCATCAACCTCAGGCCTCTACATACTCACATACATGTGCCCACACACATGTGAAGCATGCATATTCACATATACACAGCACACATGGAAACAAAAAAAAAATCAATGAATATTTTTGTCCTGTGACATAAGTAAGGGAGTCTGGCCCTCCCTGAAACAGGCCTTGCAAGTATAAGAGCCCTAAATGGAGAGGGTTACAGGCAGGACAAGGTCCAGAGGCAGGAGGATGACTGTTAGCTTGTGTAAGTTATATTCTAACTAGTCCATTCTGTGGGATTTTCTATATGTCCCACTCCCAGCAATGTTCTGGGTACTTTGCAAGCACCAGCACAAACTACAAAGAACATAAAGTCTCTTTGCCTAATCTGACAATGTTAACCAGCCTTGGACCCACTACTCTCTCAAAAGTTTCAAATGGGACAACTTTGCACTCCCTTCAAGGAATGAGCTGGGCAGTGTTTAGAATGTGGCTGGGTCTGTGTCACTCCATCGCTCACAGGTAGGGAGTTATAGTGATTTGAACACATTATGTGTAGTACTTTGAGCTCTTCAAGAGGTCAACACAGCCTGAGACAGTGGGAAGTGGGGATAAGAACTCAGATGAGTCTGCCCATTACCCATCCCATTTGCTTCAAGTAAGTAACTGCATTATGGCCACCCTCAGAAACATTGTGCTGCAGTGAAAAGGAATGCCATTCAGTGAGCACAGCATAGAATGATTTCATAAAGATGAACCAAAAACTCCAACCATCCAAAAATGTGCGTGGAGTGATTCTTGTTAAACTTTAAAACAAGCAAGGCTGCACTATGCTGTGAGGCACATGCATAGACATAAATAGAGATTGGGTTTTGTTTGGTTTTTCTTTTTTGTTTTTTGTTTGTTTGGTTGGTTGGTTGGTTTGGTTTGGTTTGGTTTGGTTTGGTTTGGTTTGGTTTGGTTTGGTTTAGTTTGGTTTGGTTTTTTGAGACAGGGTTTCTCTGTGTAGCCCTGGCTGTCCTGGAACTCACTCTGTAGACTACGCTGGCCTTGAACTCAGAAATCCACCTACCTCTGCCTCCCAAGTGCCAGGATTAAAGGCGTGTGCCACCACTGCCCGGTCATGCATAGCGATAGTATAAAAACCTGCCAGCAACTGAGGACCCGGGGTGGGTTTCTAGAAAGGACATAGGAATAAGCAGAGGGCTCTTGGATGGATTGTCAGTTACAGGGGTGTTTATTTTGCAACTACCATACTTGTGTGCTATCTGTAACATTTTACTATTATTGGGTTGTATATTTCAAAAGATAGGATCTTATTGTATAGCCCAGGCTGGCCTAACATTTGCTGTGTAGTCTAGGCTGGCCTGGAACTCACAGGTCATTGCGATCTTTAATGGGAGAAATGTGTTCAGAGTGCCACTGTGCAACTGCAAATCAAAACATCCACAAAATAGCCCTACCTACCTTTAGAATGGCCAGACCCCAGAGCACTGGTGACATCATGTGCTAGCAAGGATGAGAGACAGCGGGAATGGCTGGTCATTGCTGCTGGAATGAGAAATGGCACAACTACTTTGGAAGATGAGTTGATTGTTTACAAGATTGAAAGCATCTTCCCACGTGATCCCAGTTGTGCCCCCTTAGTCTTTACTCAGATGAACATTTACTTCTACACACAAGCCAGCACGGTAACATTTATAGCAGCTTTTCCCACCATCACCAAACCCTTAGAGAAAGCAAAATGTCCTTCGGGGGAGAATTAGGAGAATGGTGGCTTTCCAAATAATGGGGATACTCAGCACTGAAATGGGTTGGGCTACGAAGCTGTGAAAAGAAATAGAAGAAAGTCAAATACACTTGGCTAAGCGAAAGAAGCCATCCCTCAGAGCTTGCCCAGTGCACGGTTTCCACTATAGGGTATCATACATGGGCTATGAGGAGGCAGGGAGAACTAGGCCAAGCCAGGAGGACATTCAGAGCAGTGACACTATTCTGTGTGGCACTATAATGGTAGACAGATGTCATCACACATGGCCCAAACCCTAAGATACACATCACCTAGAGAGAACCCTTAGGTAAACCATGGATTTGCGAGACAACAGTGTGTCAGGAAGCTTCACTGTAACAAGACTGGTGTGAGCATCACTGCTGGGATAGGTGTAAGCTCTGCAGTAAGGGGAAATACCTTTCTTTTCTGCTTTTTTCAGTGAACATAAAACTACCCGTAAGGTGACGTTTTTCTGGACTGAGGCAATAATCTGGTGTAGCGCTATTGCCATAAAGCATAGAGACCTGAGCTGTGTCTCCAGAATCAACATGCCTAGGGGTTTGTCTCCACGCTGATTCTAGATCCCATCCAGTTGACAGTCAGTCGGTATGAACCATCATAAACAACGACTGTTAGATGAGCTGGAGCACTCCCCAGTCCACCACATCGCTCCTCCCTGTCTGTTCTATGCAGAGATCTGACAGGAGATGGGGAAGGTAGATGGAGATGGCTGAAAATGATCAAAGCTACTCACAATGTTCCCAGCATTTGTGAGCTCCTCTGGGACCTGGGATAACTCAGGAAAGAACACAGAGCTGCTGGTGACAAATGGAAGTGTATATTATCCTCCCGAAGCCAGGCTCTGGAAGGAACAGGATGGCTTCTCCTCGTTTCTCAGGGGAACATGTTGATCCAAATGTCAGTAAGTAGCCAAAACCTCTCCTTCCCACTAAGCTGGTCATGATGCCTTCTCAGAAGCCCTCTCTGTCTGGAGGTCTCCAAGGCAGCAGTGCCCCTGGTGGTAGGTGATGGTATTGCCAAGGTCTGCTTCATTCTGCAAACCCTGGTAATTGAGTGTGCGGTACCAACCAGAGGAATGACACGTGCACGTCCATATGGAGACCACAGGCTGATATCAGGTGTTCTCTTCAACCACTCTTCAATGTATCTATAAAGAATATATAAGTAAATATACGTATAAATAAAGATATATTATGTATATGTGTATGTGTGCATGTGGAATAGGCACATGAGTGGAGGTGCATGTAGAGGCCAGGAGGGTGCTAGGTCCTCTGGAGCTAGAGTTACAGGCAGTTGTAAGCAAACAAATACGGTTGCTGGGAACTGAACTCTGGCCTCTGGAATTGCAGCAAGTGCTCCTCACTGCTGAGCCATCTCTCCAGCTCCTTCACCTTATTTTTAAGACCTAAACCTGGAACTTGCCCATTCAGCTACACTGACTAGCCAGGGAACTCCCCAGGAGTGGGTTCACAGGCACAACAGCATGCCTGTCTCTTTATGTTGGTGCCAGTGGTGGAACTCGGGTCTTTGTGTAAACACTTCACCACTGAGCATCTCCCCAGCCCCTGTCATCATCTCATAGACACTCGCCGTCTCTGCTCATTCGAGCTATTCCTTGAGCCTTCCCTTCCATTTTCAAAAGTCACCTATTCAGCATCATATCCCCAGAGTTCATCTGCTCCACCCAACTGAGCAAAGGCTTGTACAGCACAGCCATCAGCACTGGAAAGTGTGTCACCGGCCACATTACCAGCACAAAACAGAGCCGGGCGTGGTGGTGCATGCCTTTAATCCCAGCACTTGGGAGGCAGAGGCTGGTGGATCTCTGAGTTCGAGGCCAGCTTGGTCTTCAGAGTGAGTTCCAGGACAGCCAGGGCTGCAGAGAAACCCAGTCTCGAAAAACCAAAAACAAAAAAACAAAACCAGCACAAAACAGCCATCCCTTCTCCCTTCATCTCCCCAAGGAGACCCAGCCTCCAATAAGCTGTCAGCCACTCTTTTCCTTCCCCTTGTCCCCTCTATAACCACAAGCCTGCTTATTAGCTCCACAGAGTTCTGACTCTTCTGTTCTGTGCACTCCCTGCAAATGGTACTTTACACTGTGTGACCTATTGGACCTGGCCTCTTTTGCTCAGAATATTATTTTCAAGGTTATGGTGATGCGAATCGAGGTTCCATTCCTCCATAACCAGCTGCAGAGCTGCCTAGTCAATAGACTGGGTTGCCAGGGGTGAAAGAGCTAGCCAAACTCCTCACATGAAGATGGATGAATGAGTTTGCAAAGGCTGTGACCAAAAGCAATAGAAACACTTTAGCTGTGTCTTACACACATGGACACTTATTGTCACCTTGTTTAAAGGCCTGGGGATGAGAGGCACAGCTGTTAAGAGTTGAGATTTAGCAAAGTCCTCAGGAACCTCCCAGCTGCCTCAGGTGGGGACTTTAAGGCACATGAGAACAGATAGAAAAAAAAATGTGGAAGGAATTATTTAAAAATGAAATCTTAAAACCAAACATGGTGACAAGTCCCTTCCGCTCGACTCGAGCCCCGGGCTTCCTTGCCAGCAGAGTCTTGCCCAACACCCGCAAGGGCCCACACGGGACTCCCCACGGGATCCTAAGACCTCTGGTGAGTGGAACACAGCACCTGCCCCAATCCAATCGCTCGGAACTTGAGACTGCGGTACATAGGGAAGCAGGCTACCCGGGCCTGATCTGGGGCACAAGTCCCTTCCGCTCGACTCGAGACTCGAGCCCCGGGCTACCTTGCCAGCAGAGTCTTGCCCAACACCCGCAAGGGCCCACACAGGACTCCCCACGGGACCCTAAGACCTCCGGTGAGTGGAACACAGCGCCTGCCCCAATCCAATCGCTCGGAACTTGAGACTGCAGTACATAGGGAAGCAGGCTACCCGGGCCTGATCTGGGGCACAAGTCCCTTCTGCTCGACTCGAGCCCCGGGCTTCCATGCCAGCAGAGTCTTGCCCAACACCCGCAAGGGCCCACACGGGACTCCCCACGGGATCCTAAGACCTCTGGTGAGTGGAACACAGCGCCTGCCCCAATCCAATCGCGCAGAACTTGAGACTGCAGTACATAGGGAAGCAGGCTACCCGGGCCTGATCTGGGGCACAAGTCCCTTCCGCTCGACTCGAGACTCGAGCCCCGGGCTACCTTGCCAGCAGAGTCTTGCCCAACACCCGCAAGGGCCCACACGGGACTCCCCACGGGACCCTGAGACCTCTGGTGAGTGGAACACAGCGCCTGCCCCAATCCAATCGCGCGGAACTTGAGACTGCAGTACATAGGGAAGCAGGCTACCCGGGCTTGATCTGGGGCACAAACCCCTTCCACTCCACTCGAGCCCCGGGCTACCTTGCCAGCTGAGTCGCCTGACACCCGCAAGGGCCCACACAGGATTCCACACGTGATCCAAAGACCTCTAGTGAGTGGAACACAACTTCTGCCAGGAGTCTGGTTCGAACACCAGATATCTGGGTACCTGCCTTGCAAGAAGAGAGCTTGCCTGCAGAGAATACTCTGCCCACTGAAACTAAGGAGAGTGCTACCCTCCAGGTCTGCTCATAGAGGCTAACAGAGTCACCTGAAGAACAAGCTCTTAACAGTGACAAATAAAACAGCTAGCTTCAGAGATTACCAGATGGCGAAAGGCAAACGTAAGAATCCTACTAACAGAAATCAAGACCACTCACCATCATCAGAACGCAGCACTCCCACCCCACCTAGTCCTGGGCACCCCAACACAACCGAAAATCTAGACCCAGATTTAAAAACATTTCTCATGATGATGATGGAGGACATCAAGAAGGACTTTCATAAGTCACTTAAAGAATTACAGGAGAGCACTGCTAAAGAGTTACAGGCCCTTAAAGAAAAGCAGGAAAACACAGCCAAACAGGTAGAAATCATTAAAGAAAAACAGGAAAACACATCCAAACAGGTGATGGAAATGAACAAAACCATACTAGAACTAAAAGGGGAAGTAGACACAATAAAGAAAACCCAAAGTGAGGCAACGCTGGAGATAGAAACCCTAGGAAAGAGATCTGGAACCATAGATGCGAGCATCAGCAACAGAATACAAGAAATGGAAGAGAGAATCTCAGGTGCAGAAGATTCCATAGAGAACATCGACACAACAGTCAAAGAAAATACAAAATGCAAAAGGATCCTAACTCAAAACATCCAGGTAATCCAGGACACAATGAGAAGACCAAACCTACGGATAATAGGAATTGATGAGAATGAAGATTTTCAACTTAAAGGGCCAGCTAATATCTTCAACAAAATAATAGAAGAAAACTTCCCAAACATAAAAAAAGAGATGCCCATGATCATACAAGAAGCCTACAGAACTCCAAATAGACTGGACCAGAAAAGAAATTCCTCCCGACACATAATAATCAGAACAACAAATGCACTAAATAAAGATAGAATATTAAAAGCAGTAAGGGAGAAAGGTCAAGTAACATATAAAGGAAGGCCTATCAGAATTACACCAGACTTTTCACCAGAGACTATGAAAGCCAGAAGAGCCTGGACAGATGTTATACAGACACTAAGAGAACACAAATGCCAGCCCAGGCTACTATACCCGGCCAAACTCTCAATTACCATAGATGGAGAAACCAAAGTATTCCACGACAAAACCAAATTCACACAATATCTTTCCACGAATCCAGCCCTTCAAAGGATAATAACAGAAAAGAAGCAATACAAGGACGGAAATCACGCCCTAGAACAACTAAGAAAGTAATCATTCAACAAACCAAAAAGAAGACAGCCACAAGAACAGAATGCCAACTCTAACAACAAAAATAAAAGGAAGCAACAATTACTTTTCCTTAATATCTCTTAATATCAATGGACTCAATTCCCCAATAAAAAGACATAGACTAACAGACTGGCTACACAAACAGGACCCAACATTCTGCTGCTTACAGGAAACCCATCTCAGGGAAAAAGACAGACACTACCTCAGAGTGAAAGGCTGGAAAACAATTTTCCAAGCAAATGGACTGAAGAAACAAGCTGGAGTAGCCATTTTAATATCGGATAAAATCGACTTCCAACCCAAAGTTATCAAAAAAGACAAGGAGGGACACTTCATACTCATCAAAGGTAAAATCCTCCAAGAGGAACTCTCAATTCTGAATATCTACGCACCAAATGCAAGGGCAGCCACATTCATTAGAGACACTTTAGTAAAGCTCAAAGCATACATTGCACCTCACACAATAATAGTGGGAGACTTCAACACACCACTTTCTTCAAAGGACAGATCGTGGAAACAGAAACTAAACAGGGACACAGTGAAACTAACAGAAGTTATGAAACAAATGGACCTGACAGATATCTACAGAACATTTTATCCTAAAACAAAAGGATATACCTTCTTCTCAGCACCTCACGGGACCTTCTCCAAAATTGACCATATAATTGGTCACAAAACAGGCCTCAATAGATACAAAAATATTGAAATTGTCCCATGTATCCTATCAGACCACCATGGCCTAAGACTGATCTTCAATAACAACATAAATAATGGAAAGCCAACATTCACGTGGAAACTGAATAACACTCTTCTCAATGATACCTTGGTCAAGGAAGGAATAAAGAAAGAAATTAAAGACTTTTTAGAGTTTAATGAAAATGAAGCCACAACGTACCCAAACCTATGGGACACAATGAAAGCATTTCTAAGAGGGAAACTCATAGCTCTGAGTGCCTCCAAGAAGAAACGGGAGACAGCACATACTAGCAGCTTGACAACACATCTAAAAGCCCTAGAAAAAAAGGAAGCAAATTCACCCAAGAGGAGTAGACGGCAGGAAATAATCAAACTCAGGGGTGAAATCAACCAAGTGGAAACAAGAAGAACTATTCAAAGAATTAACCAAACGAGGAGTTGGTTCTTTGAGAAAATCAACAAGATAGATAAACCCTTAGCTAGACTCACTAAAGGGCACAGGGACAAAATCCTAATTAACAAAATCAGAAATGAAAAGGGAGACATAACAACAGATCCTGAAGAAATCCAAAACACCATCAGATCCTTCTACAAAAGGCTATACTCAACAAAACTGGAAAACCTGGATGAAATGGACAAATTTCTGGACAGATACCAGGTACCAAAGTTGAATCAGGATCAAGTTGACCATCTAAACAGTCCCATATCACCTAAAGAAATAGAAGCAGTTATTAATAGTCTCCCAACCAAAAAAAGCCCAGGACCAGATGGGTTTAGTGCAGAGTTCTATCAGACCTTCAAAGAAGATCTAATTCCAATTCTGCACAAACTATTTCACAAAATAGAAGTAGAAGGTACTCTACCCAACTCATTTTATGAAGCCACTATTACTCTGATACCTAAACCACAGAAAGATCCAACAAAGATAGAGAACTTCAGACCAATTTCTCTTATGAATATCGATGCAAAAATCCTCAATAAAATTCTCGCTAACCGAATCCAAGAACACATTAAAGCAATCATCCATCCTGACCAAGTAGGTTTTATTCCAGGAATGCAGGGATGGTTTAATATACGAAAATCCATCAATGTAATCCATTATATAAACAAACTCAAAGACAAAAACCACATGATCATCTCGTTAGATGCAGAAAAAGCATTTGACAAGATCCAACACCCATTCATGATAAAAGTTTTGGAAAGATCAGGAATTCAAGGCCCATACCTAAACATGATAAAAGCAATCTACAGCAAACCAGTAGCCAACATCAAAGTAAATGGAGAGAAGCTGGAAGCAATCCCACTAAAATCAGGTACTAGACAAGGCTGCCCACTTTCTCCCTACCTTTTCAACATAGTACTTGAAGTATTAGCCAGAGCAATTCGACAACAAAAGGAGATCAAGGGGATACAAATTGGAAAAGAGGAAGTCAAAATATCACTTTTTGCAGATGATATGATAGTATATATAAGTGACCCTAAAAATTCTACCAGAGAACTCCTAAACCTGATAAACAGCTTCGGTGAAGTAGCTGGATATAAAATAAACTCAAACAAGTCAATGGCCTTTCTCTATACAAAGAATAAACAGGCTGAGAAAGAAATTAGGGAAACAACACCCTTCTCAATAGTCACAAATAATATAAAATATCTTGGCGTGACTCTAACTAAGGAAGTGAAAGATCTGTATGATAAAAACTTCAAATCTCTGAAGAAAGAAATTAAGGAAGATCTCAGAAGATGGAAAGATCTCCCATGCTCATGGATTGGCAGGATCAACATTGTAAAAATGGCTATCTTGCCAAAAGCAATCTACAGATTCAATGCAATCCCCATCAAAATTCCAACTCAATTCTTCAACGAATTGGAAGGAGCAATTTGCAAATTTGTCTGGAATAACAAAAAACCTAGGATAGCAAAAAGTCTTCTCAAGGATAAAAGAACTTCTGGCGGAATCACCATGCCAGACCTAAAGCTTTACTACAGAGCAATTGTGATAAAAACTGCATGGTACTGGTATAGAGACAGACAAGTAGACCAATGGAATAGAATTGAAGACCCAGAAATGAACCCACACACCTATGGTTACTTGATCTTCGACAAGGGAGCTAAAACCATCCAGTGGAAGAAAGACAGCATTTTCAACAATTGGTGCTGGCACAACTGGTTGTTATCGTGTAGAAGAATGTGAATCGATCCATACTTATCTCCTTGTACTAAGGTCAAATCTAAGTGGATCAAGGAACTTCACATAAAACCAGAGACACTGAAACTTATAGAGGAGAAAGTGGGGAAAAGCCTTGAAGATATGGGCACAGGGGAAAAATTCCTGAACAGAACAGCAATGGCTTGTGCTGTAAGATCGAGAATTGACAAATGGGACCTAATGAAACTCCAAAGTTTCTGCAAGGCAAAAGACACCGTCAATAAGACAAAAAGACCACCAACAGATTGGGAAAGGATCTTTACCTATCCTAAATCAGATAGGGGACTAATATCCAACATATATAAAGAACTCAAGAAGGTGGACTTCAGAAAATCAAATAACCCCATTAAAAAATGGGGCTCAGAACTGAACAAAGAATTCTCACCTGAGGAATACCGAATGGCAGAGAAGCACTTGAAAAAATGTTCAACATCCTTAATCATCAGGGAAATGCAAATCAAAACAACCCTGAGATTCCACCTCACACCAGTCAGAATGGCTAAGATCAAAAATTCAGGTGACAGCAGATGCTGGCGTGGATGTGGAGAAAGAGGAACACTCCTCCATTGTTGATGGGAGTGCAGGCTTGTACAACCACTCTGGAAATCAGTCTGGCGGTTCCTCAGAAAACTGGACATAGTACTACCGGAGGATCCAGCAATACCTCTCCTGGGCATATATCCAGAAGATGCCCCAACAGGTAAGAAGGACACATGCTCCACTATGTTCATAGCAGCCTTATTTATAATAGCCAGAAGCTAGAAAGAACCTAGATGCCCCTCAATAGAGGAATGGATACAGAAAATGTGGTACATCTACACAATAGAGTACTACTCAGCTATTAAAAAGAATGAATTTATGAAGTTCCTAGCCAAATGGATGGACCTGGAGGGCATCATCCTGAGTGAGGTAACACATTCACAAAGAAACTCACACAATATGTATTCACTGATAAGTGGATATTAGCCCCAAACCTAGGATACCCAAGATATAAGATATAATTTGTTAAACACATGAAACTCAAGAAGAATGAAGACTGAAGTGTGGACACTATGCCCCTCCTTAGATTTGGGAACAAAACACCCATGGAAGGAGTTACAGAGCCAAAGTTTGGAGCTGAGATGAAAGGATGGACCATGTAGAGACTGCCATATCCAGGGATCCACCCCATAATCAGCATCCAAACTCTGACACCATTGCATACACTAGCAAGATTTTATTGAAAGGACCCAGATGTAGCTGTCTCTTGTGAGACTATGCCGGGGCCTAGCAAACACAGAAGTGGATGCTCACAGTCAGCTAATGGATGGATCATAGGGCTCCCAATGGAGGAGCTAGAGAAAGTAGCCAAGGAGCTAAAGGGATCTGCAACCCTATAGGTGGAACAACATTATGAACTAACCAGTACCCCGGAGCTCTTGACTCTAGCTGCATATATATCAAAAGATGGCCTAGTCGGCCATCACTGGAAAGAGAGGCCCATTGGACTTGCAAACTTTATATGCCCCAGTACAGGGGAACACCAGGGCCAAAAAGGGGGAGTGGGTGGGCAGGGGAGTGGGGGTGGGTGGATATGGGGGACTTTTGGTATAGCATTGGAAATGTAAATGAGTTAAATACCTAATAAAAAATGGAAAAAAAAAAAAACCAAACATGGTGGCACACAACCATACTCTACTTGGGAGGTAGGGACAGGAGGATCAGGAATTCAAGGTCATCCTTGGCTACATAGCAAGTTCAAAGTCAACCTAAGCTATGTGAGGGCTTGGCTTTAAAAAAAATAAAAATAAAACAAAACAAAACCTTCCAGGGCCTGTTGGCACACTTTTAATCCCAGCAACTGGGAGGCAGAAGCAAGTATACACAGTGAGGACAGTGAGGATTACGTGACCCTATCTCAACAACCAACCGAGAGAGAGAGAGAGAGAGAGAGAGAGAGAGAGAGAGAGAGAGAGAGAGAGAGAGCGCTCAGCTGATCTGAGCTTCTAATCCTAGCTACTTGAGAGACTGTGGTAGGAGAACCACAAGGACAGAGGGAGGGAGGGAAGCAAAAAAATAAGTCAGTTCCTCCCTTCTAGCCTCCACCCCCTTCCCAGCTCTCAGTAGTGAGGAGGAAACCAGAGCCTCATGGATGCTAGGCAAGTGCTCTTCATTAAGCTTTAATCTCAGCCATCCTCATCTCCTCTTAAGGGAAAATTCCCAAGAACTATCCCATGCCACATTCTCTCACTTCCCGTTATTCCCATTAGCTATAGGCCATGTTCGTTGCAAGGGAAGCAGGGAAGCGTGGTTTTTAAAGTCTGGGGAGGTCTTACACAGTTATGGAAGAAGAAGGAAATGGATGCTGCCCATGGTTATGAAGGACGTGTAAGGAAGTGAAGCTGGAACGGTTAACAGGGCTGGGAGCAGGGGGTTAAACATGTCTCTGAAAACGATAGGAAGCTGAAAAGGCATTAAATGCCTCAGGATCACACTGACAAGCTGCCCAGACCACTACATTTTCTCTGCTCAGCTACTTAACACATATGGGCAGTCCAGAGAAAACCATCAAAGCCCGGCCTACCCAGGGAGAATCGGAATCATCTCTGCTAAATACTTTGCCCAGCTCTCTCCTTCCTTGCTTCCTTCAGCCCCTGCTCCTCCTGACATACAACCTGGCCTTCCCAGGCCACCTGACCATTCTCCATTCCCCAACTCTCTATCCAGCACTCTGTACTTTTAAAATATATCTGCTTGTTCTCTGGCCCTTCCCCAGCAGAACAGAAGTATCATGAGAGCAGAGACTTGTCTGATGTAACCTCTTCCCTCATGTCCCACACCTAGGAGACATTCTGATAGCCTTCTTTTCTTTGATAGATATTTGCTTAGAATAAAAATTTCCCATGATCACACTAGTGTGCTTCTATCCTGGCAGAATATACACGTGTGCTCATCTGCATGTGTTGCTATGCCTGCCTGACTCTCTACATCCATGTGTCTTGGTGTGGGGAGGTGTCTGCTCAGCATTGTGTAGCCATCAGGAAAATAGCAACAGAAAGCAGTGGCTTCTGAAAGTTGGTCGAGGCAGTTTGGGATAGCCCAGAAACTTGATGCTTTACTTACAAGGAAGATGTGGCCTTGATGGTCACTTCATTCTGCTCTGCTTCTAGGGAAAAGAGATGAGAATTCACCCGGAGCCTGGAGTGTCCATGGGCTCTCTCTGCCCCATCTTCTGCAATTGGCCACACTTCTTCTTTGAGCCCTAACGTTCAGATAATCCAGGGGGCAAGCGGAAAGCAAATAGAGGACATGAGATTCACATTTGCCTCGGCTACAGTTTAGATCAAAGTGTACCCAGAAGTGAGCATGTATTCAAAGCCTGGCCCCTATGCAAGTGTTGATCAGAGGTGGGGATTTCAGTGTGAGCCTGTGTTAGCCCCTGTGTGGGATCATAGGGATCAGACGCCTTCATGGGTAGATTCATCCACTGTTAGATTTATAATCCAGTGGGTGGAACCCTCTGGAGGTGGAGCCTAGCTGGAGACAATATGTCATTGAGCCTTTGGGTCTAGCGCTTGGCCTCCCATTACCTGTGCTCTAGCTCCCACAGTTCCAAAGCAATGGAGCTAGCAATGCTGGACCTCTGAAAGCATGAGACAAAAGAAGTCATTATTTCCTTAGGTGGTTTCTGAAAGCATGAGACAAAAGAAGTCATTATTTCCTTAAGTGGTTTTTCCTGAGTATTTATCACAGCCACAAAAATAAGTGACTAAATACAGCCTCCAACCTTAAGCACTTACCATTCTCAGCATTCTGAACAGGATAAGGTTTACCTAAGGTGTAATATTTGTGTCCTATTTCATTTTATGCTAGACTCCAACTTAGAAAGATCCGGGATCATCGTTACTGGAGACTTGATGACTAGATCCGTTAGTCCTGCCAATTGCTTGTAAGGATGCTAAACGCAGGGTATACATAACACTGGGAAGAAACAAGGGGCATGCTGGCTAACACACTCCGGATCCCTCACCCTCCAATTTGAATCCTCACCACTTAGTGGCTGAGTGATCCTCCAGCCTGCCTGCCTTGCCGGAATAAGGATATTCTAAACGTAACACACTTGTGCCCCTCCCTTTGGCTATCAGATTATTGAAACAGTCAACCCCCAAATTTTGATTTTCCCCAACAGTCCCAAGCTGGGAGGAGATAAAGGTTAATACCAGGGACCAAACAGATGAGTCACTGTCTTCCAGGAAGAGAATTACAACTTTTCAAAACTCCTTGCAGGATAGATTGAAGCCAAAAAAAAAAAAAAAAAAAAAAAAAAAAAAAAAAAGGATGGAGCAATGATGGGCAGTACCATACCCAGACCAGGACTGCTTAGCTATGCATAACTATAGCACTCTACTTAAACATAAATATCCTATCGGTGCCCGAAACATGTACTTGGGTGGGTCATTGTATGTTTTTGTCTTCTGCTTTTGCCTATTAATTGTTTCCTGGGCATACTTAGGAACAATGGTTAAATACAGCTTATTAGGACTCTGATCTTTAATGACTCTAACACTTAAAGCAAATTATTTAACTTTTTTTTCTTGTGCTGGGCTCTCTACACCGCTGAGATTCTTAGCCATATTTAAATTTTTTACAGGAGGGATTCCAAACACCGAAGTGCAGAGGCGTCCCCACTCTGGACGGCCATATGAGCAATCCGACCAGGTGACAGCTGAGCCTCCAGTGGCCGCCACAGGGCTGAGCGAGAGCATCAGGTGTTAGCTAGCGGCTGCCGCCGCGTGCGCATGCGCGACCCGAGCCGGCGCTTGGACCGCGCCTGCGCAAGCTGTCCGTCATGGCGGCTTCCTGAGCCCCATGGCTAGGGTTCCGCGTGGGACTTCAGACCAGTGTCATGGCGGGTAAGAGCCCGGGAGAGGGGGCGGGACCGGGAAGAACCCAGGGAGCATCTTGGCTTTGAGAGCCAAGCTTACACGACCTTGAAGTCTGAACCCTCAGCCTCAGTTTCCCTTTCTGTATGGGACGTCTCGGTTTCCGTGCTGGGTGAGGCAGTCCCACTCTGTCTCGGATTAGGAAGGGAAGGAGAGGCCGGGTTAGCGACTGGCTTCTTCAGAGTGACTGGCCGCTAATGGAGGAGGTCCCTGGAGCCGCTGACGCCGCCCTGCGCGCGTGGCCAGCCCTTTCCTGCACCTCTGAGCCCTGCGCCCTCCAGCTTCCTGGCGTTCCCTCTCCCAGCTCCTAAGTTTTGATTGTCCAGTGGGTGTGCATCCACCTGCCTGGGAGGAGGGGAGTTCTGTCCACCCCGGTAGACTGGTTTGGGGAATAACAGTGGCTGTAACCCTTGAAGAATTCTTGGGAATCCAACTCTGCCGTCTCGGAATTGCCTAGACGACCTGCCAGCTCCCCTACCGGAATGAATTTGCAACATGAAACCTGGGACTGCTTTTCCAGCAGTACCTAGGAGAAACTGGACACCTCTCTATACCATGCATTTTCTAAGTAGAGAAACTGTCTCAAGGTCTCTAGCCATCTCCCCGGGACACTTTTCTATAAACATGATCCTGTAGCTACTTACAAGTTACTGATGATCCCTGAAAGGGACGGTTGTCACGTTTAATCCTCACACAGGCCTCAGTGCCTCCCTATTTCCAGAATGCTGATTCCCAGGCGAAACCCTTAAAGGAGGCTCATGACCTGGGACTTCTCTCTCAGGCCACATTTCCTGGGAAACCTGCTTCATTCATACTTTTAAGTAGACGAAGTCGACCAGAGGTTAGTAGAGAATTTGTTTTCCACCTATATGTTAGACGATTTGGTCCTCATATAATTCCCACTTACAGAATGAACAATGAACATGCATCCTCTGAGGTGTAAATTTGTGTACCATAACAACACATTCTATCCTCTTATTCATGGTCAGTGTTCCCAAAGATGGCAGAGAGGATTTTTTGGACCAAAACCAAAAGCCAAATCTTGTCTTCCATTCAGAACTAGGGGAGCCAGTCTACCTCGAACCAGTAGGTGGTTAGGGCTAGGCTGTGTTTCCTCTGCCTGAATCATGTCTGATTTTTGTTGCCAGTGGTTTTGCTGAAGGCTGAGTACTTCTTTGATTTCATTCACATGAAATCCCACATTGGTTTCATTCCCAGCCCCAGTTCACACCTGCTTACCCGCTTACGTTTTCGCTGGCTTATCATGCTGTGGAGGGAAACAAAGCAAACTCGGAGAAGAACTTTCTGGGTTGGCGCCATTGCCGTTCCCTGGCACTCATCCATATACAAAGCTCCAGCTGTGGGCAGTTAGAGCATGAAGACATCTGAATTATGATAATAAAATTAAACCGTTTCCATCTTCCAGTTTGAAAACAAATGGAGGCTCCTAAGAGTTTGACTCACCGTAAGCACACCAACCACGTAGGAATTGTCCCTGTAGGCACTGGAGAAGGGCAGGTTTGGGCCAAACACATGAAACCAACCTCGTGGCAAAGAAGTCGCCGCTATTTCACACCTGTTGTAATTCAAAGACTCTGCTCAGAGCTTTTCCCACACCTCACCCCACTCCCACACTCCTGCAAGGTGGCAATATGGCTGATAGAGCAGGTCCAGAGAGGAAAGTGATTCCCCCCGAGGTCTGTAGCTGGGAGGTGGGGGACCAGAGTTTATACCTAGTTGCCCAGCTTCGAGGCCCGTCAGACTTCCGCTGGTGCTCTGTGGTGAGGTAGAACAGTTAGTTGGAAGGAAAGCCTTCCTGTTTGCAACCACTGTGGCTTGGATATGGTTTCTAATTGTAGTATATAGTTATATAGGAAAGTATTCCTCAGAGACAGGTAATGAAAGAATTCAGTAGTAAAATGTCATGTTGTCTTCAGTTCACTTTTAAGAGAATTCAAAGGAGAAATCATAGATGGATAGATAGATAGATAGATAGATAGTAGATAGTAGGTAATATGCTTTACTGGATAAGATAGATAATATGTATTAATAGATGATTGCTAGATAATACATTATTAAATATATGGTCTCTTATTAGATAGATGGTCTCTTAGATAGATGGGTATATATTATTTGATAGTCTCCATTATTAGGTAGGTGGTCTCTATTAGGAATATAGTCTGTTATTAGGCAAATGATCTATTATATATAGGGACTCTATTTTGGGGAGCGTTGTTTGTTTGTTTGTTTTGATTTCGAGACAGGGTTTCTCTGTGTAGCCATGGCTGTCCTGGAACTCACTCTGTAGGCCATGCTGACTTCAGAGCCACAGAGCTCTGCCTCAGCCTGAGTGCTGGAATTAAAAGCATCTACACCACCACCGCCCAGCTGCGTGTCTATTATTAAACAGACAATCTCTACTATTAGATAGATGGTCTCAGTAGTAAGTAGATGGTCTCTACTATTGAGTAGATAGTCTTTTATTAGGTAGATGTTATATTATTCATAGATAGATGTTCCCTATTATTAGGTAGATGTTATATATTCTTAGATAGATTGTGTAACTACACATAACAAAGTGCTAGTTTTCCATCAATCCAAGCGGTGGATATACCATGTTTACCGTGCGGTTTCCCCAGCTTTCTTGGCTGCTTGAAAAGTGCAAGTAGTACAGACCTGTTATCCCACTAAGATCACAAACTCAAGCTTGTCTGAAATACAGAATAAGTCAAGGCCAGTCTGTCTCAAAATAAAAACATGGCTGAGATATAGCTTAGTGATGGAGAGCTTGCCAAGCCGGTGCAAGGCCTTGGACGGATCCTCAGCCACAGAAGAGACATGGGGGGGGGGGGGGGGGCAGGGCAGTATAAAGGGTGTCATCCAGGAAGATGTTCCAGGCTTCCCTTGGCCACCTGGACTTGTTCTTCTGTCTCAGGTGCATCCCAGGAATAGCATGGGCCCAGCCATGGACGAGGTCACCTTCAAAAGTGACACTGTGCTGTCAGATGTCCACCTGTACACCCCCAACCAGAGGCACCTCATGGTGCGGCTGAATGGCATGGGGCAGCCAGGTAAGATCCGGGTCTGAGTGGAGCAACTGGCTGCCTGCTGGGGCCCTTTATCATCTTCTTCTTCTTTTTTTTTTTTTTACATACTTCTTTTGGGGGAAACCTCTTCTTTTTTAAATCAAAACTTCATTGCAAAAACTGACAAAGAAAACAAAATTCACCTATAAGATTTAATGAGACCCAGCCAACTTCTATATGTCTCAGCCAACTTCTGTACAGTTAGCCATTTTGTATACTTCTATACAGAATAGCCATTCTGACACTGGGGAGCCTCACATTGGATTTTATGATTTCGCTATTAACTGTTCTCTCTCTCTCTCTCTCTCTTTAACCACTTACCATCCACCCAAAAAACCAAAACCAACCAAACAAAAATCCATGATACAGTTAGAACTAGAAGCCACAAACGTTACGTGTTCTTTAGTGACTCGGGTGTACTTCATTCTTCGTGTCACTTAAGTCTTCCTTCACTGTGCACTGCTGTGCTTTCCTGCTGTACCACATCCTGACCTACCACCGACATGCAGAAGTGAGCGAGCCCACATTGTCATGCAGGAATGATGTTGGAGCTCTGTGTGACTGTAGGCCCCAGGCGGGTCATCTTATCCACTTGATTATTGAACTCCTCCTCGGCTGAAGTCACCTTTTGGTGAGCATTTACATGGGACACAAATATCTTCACATCCTTTGCCCATTTGGAGAGATCTATCCACATACTTCTTCCCCAGATGTCTTTCTCACCAATTTTCCAATTGTGATCTTTCCAAGTGCCTGACCATCCAGCCAATCCATTGGCTACAGCCCATGAGTCAGTGAATAATCGTACATCTGGCCATTTCTTCTTGCAAACAAACTGTAATACCATGTGTACTGCCCGAAGTTCTGCCCACTGTGAAGATTTCCCTTCACCTGTGTCTTTCAGACTTGTTCCAGAAAGGGGTTGTAATGCTGCAGCTGTCCACTTCTGGGTGGTGCCTGCATAACGTGCAGAGCCATCAGTAAACCAGGCCGTAGTCTTCTCCTCTTCGGTCAGTCGATCATAGGGAACACCCCATGAGGCTATAGGCGCATGCTTGGCAGCAGATGGCATTGTAACAGGAGTAGAAACCATAGGCATTTGAGCAACTTCTTCATGTAACTTGCTTGTGCCTTCAGGACCTGCTCTGGCCCGATCACGTATATACCACTTCCATTTGATAATAGACTGCTGCTGTGCGCGTCCCACTTTATGACTTGCAGGGTCTGATAGTACCCAGCTCATGATGGGTAGTTCAGGTCGCATAGTAACTTGGTGTCCTATTGTCAAACGTTCAGTTTCCACCAAGGCCCAATAGCAGGCCAAGAGCTGTTTTTCAAAGGGAGAATAGTTGTCTGCAGATGATGGTAGAGCTTTGCTCCAAAATCCCAAAGGTCTTTTCTGTGATTCACCTACAGGGGCCTGCCAGAGGCTCCAAACAGCATCTCTATCAGCCACAGACACCTCAAGTACCATCGGGTCTGCTGGGTCATATGGTCCAAGTGGTAGAGCAGCCTGCACAGCAGCCTGGACCTGTTGAAGGGCCTTCTCCTGTTCCAGGCCCCACACAAAGCTAGCAGCTTTCCGAGTCACTTGGTAAATAGGCCTAAGTAACACAGCCAAGTGAGATGAACAGGTACATAGATGGTGGTACTGCCTTGACCCTGTGCCTGGCTGGCTCTGTTCCTTCTTCCTCGGCTTCCTGTCTTTCCTTCTGCACAGACTCCCTGATTCCTCTTCCTGCATCTTGCAGCCAAACATAGCTTTTGAAGATGCAAACCCAACCAAAGCACTGCCCTGACATGGATTCCCCACCAGTCCCCCATGGTTCTAGGGAACATGTGGCCTTCTAGCCAGTGTGCCCAGCCTGTCGCCCTCCCCTTCGTGATCTCTGTGCCCCTTCAGTAACTGTCCCAGTTGGATGACACATTATACCACGCATTGACAAACTACAGTCTGTGTGGCCAAACCTGGTCCTGCTTTGTTTTTAAAAATAATGTATTGAAAGACGAGCAGAGCTGCTTGTTACTGTGTTTTTATGGCTGCAGACAGCTGGGTCGTTGCAGCAGAGATCCTGTGTCTCAAAGGGCTTATGATACTCGTTTCTTAACCTGCTAAAGGAAAGATTTGCTGGCCTTATATGGTTGCCACTATGTGTCACACAAAATACAGTTTTATTATGTCGGGGCAGAGAGCTCACAGTCTGTAATCACCTTGTTTACTTTGATGTTTTGCCACTACAATCCCTAGATATAAGTTCCCTAAGATGCTGCATTCTGGTTGGTGTCTCCAGCACAGCCGATGATCAATGCATGTTTTGTTGAGTGGATGGATAGATGAATGGACTGGTGGGTGGTGGATAGGTCAGATGAGTGAATAGATGGTGGGTTGGTGGATGGATAAATGGACAGGTGAGTGGAAGAAATAAATGATGGTCAGGGTGGGTAGATGAACAGGTACATAGATGGTGGTAAATAGCTGGATGGACAGTGGTAGATGAATGAGTAAGATGGATGAATGGGTGGATACACAGAGTAATAGATGATGGATAGTTGGGAAAGTGAATAGATGATAGATAATAGACTGGATAAATGGATGGATGGGTGGATGACTGAGTAGGTAGATAAGTAAGATGCATGGGTGGATGAGTAGGTAGGTGGTTGGTGGATGCTCAAAACTTGATGTGGGATGTGGTACTATAGGAACCTGAAGCAGAGCTAACTGACTGAGTACTAAAAGCTAGAAAGGCATCCCAAGAAGAAGAAATGGCTGCACAAGGCAGTAAGGGCTCTCCTCGGGTCTTCCCATGTCCCCTGCTCTTCGATGATGTCTGCAGTGTGAGAAGGTGGTAGCAGTGAGCTGGACCTAATATCAAGTCAGTTAGAGAGGACTGGGGACTCTGAGCCACTGCGGTTCACTGGCCTTGGCCTTGGCTGGCTGCAGGTGGATTATTCCTTATTCCTGGGATGCAAGTATGGAAACAGGCCCAGAGTAGACAGATGCCTGACCCAGCCTAGGGTTAACCATTCTGAACTCCTAGCTCTTTTTGTTTCTGACATACCTCCCCTGGAACGTGCACTCATACCGATATCTGTCTCAGTGACTTTCGGGCTACCTGGTGGTGAGGGATAGGCCAAGAGTGTGAGTGTGTGTGACTGTGTGTGTGTGTGTGAGTGTGTGTGTGTGTGTGTGAGTGTGTGTGAGTGAGTGTGTGTGTGAGTGTATATGTGTGAGTGTGTGTGAGTGTGTGTGTGTGTGAGTGTGTGTGTGTGAGTGTGTGTGTGTGTGAGTGTGTGTGTATGGTGAGTGTGTAAGTGTGTGTGTGTGTGTGTGTGTGTGTGTGTGTGTGTGATTGTTTTGACCTACCATCCTTAAGAAGCACCTGAAGCACCAGGCAGACTGGATTTGTATCCTGCCTTGGCCATTTAGCAAGCTCACTCACCCTCTGAGCCTCAGTGTCCACGTCTGTGAGATGGCTGCTGTGCTCTCTTCACAGTTACACTGCAGCTAATCGACTCGGGCCAGGTGCCTGCACAGGTGCTCACTCAGCAGAGGCTGCTCCATCGGAAGCTGGTGGCTGGTGGCTTCTGCTGCCCAGATGGTCACTGCTAAGTGCAGCAAGTCTCTGCTGCTTAGCCCGTTCACCCCTACCTGGCCTTTAAAAGTATCTCTAGTTGAGCTGGGCATGTGACTCTGACTCAGTTAGTAGGGTTTTTGCTTAGCACACACAGCCCTGAGTCTTAACACCAGCAACACATAAAAGTGGGTGTCATGGTGCTTGTGTACAACCCAAACACTGGGTTGTAAAATTAAGATCAGGATTGGAAGGTCACTGTCATCTACATAGTGAGTTTGGGGCTAGCTTAGGCTACTCGGACCCTGCCTCCAAAGAAAAACTAACTATCTCCTGTTGGCAGTCAGACTTGTCGAGGCAGAGGAAAGGAACGACGACGTTGGTGTTGCTCACTCTGTGTCTCTCACTTACAGTCTTCCTGTCCCAGTTCAAGCTCTTGTGGAGTCGGGACTCTTGGACAGACTCGGGGGCTGAGGACAGTGGTCCCACAGACGTCTCCACAGAGGAGATGCCCCCTGCTGGGTCAGGAAGTGGCCACAGTCATGAGGATTTGTCCCTCCAGGCTGGGGATGACAACACCATCCAGGAAGGGTTGAGTGTTCCCCTGGACGAGGATGGGGACCTGGATGTGGTACGAAGGCCACGGGCTGCTTCTGATCCCAACCCGGCAGAGCCCGCAAGAGACAAGGTACACCCCACGATTCTAGCACAGGAGGAAGATGACCTCGTGGGAGACCAGGAGTACGAGAGCTGCCCCCACAGCATCATCAAAATAGGTAAATAAAGGCCGCGCTCTCTGGCCCCTGAGGCAGCCACAGTGGCTGTTGGGGCACAGTAGAGCTGTGGGCATCAGTTCTGAGTTCAGATTGGTTCTAGTGAGCTGAGACCAGGCAGTGCCACGGCCAGCAGAGTCTATTCAAATCCTATAGATCAACTCTTGCTGAAGACTCTGCAGAGGCTCCCATTGCCCTCTGGATGGAATACAGATGACTCAGCTTAAGGAGGGTGGCGGGGGGGGGGGGGGGGGGCGGGCACGGGACACACACACACACAGGTCTCACTCTCCTCTCATCAGCACTGACCAGGACCCCAGACCCTTCTTTGCTCTCCTCACTCTGGTTCTCTGTTGGGCTGCACAGTCACCTCTGGTGCCTGCTACCAACCTCTACTTTCTAGCACGCTCCCAACTGCCCAGCTCCTGACTCAGGTACTACTTCCTGCAGAAAGCCCTGCTCCTGCCTCCAGCTCCCTGGTTCTCTAACCTGGTATGTGGCTCAGGACAGAGTTTGTGAGGTTCTTAGCTGGGTTCTAGGAGAAAGGAAGCCATGGGAAATTGAATAGCCAGAGTGTGAATGGAGGGAGGTATCAGTTCACAGCAACCTGAAGTGGGCCAATCAAATGGGTCGGAAGCTGGGGCAATGAAAGGAGAGGTGAGAAGGCCCAAAAAGGGGTTTTGACAGACACTCGGAGACAACACTGTGAGGCCTGCTGTCTGGGTTCAACAGGCAGAGCAAGGGTCTTGTGACCTCAAGTGTTGTGTGACACTCATTTCTGAGAAGACATAAACAAGCCCCTCATCCCAGAATAGGGAGCAGATGACAGACCCACGTAAGGACACCACCAAAGCCTAACTTAGTGAGCCAATGGGCTTTATTTGGGGAAGAAGGGTTTTATCTGGCTTATGTCTGATCACAGTCCACCACTGAGGCAAACGAGGGTAGGAACCCTGGAGGAACGCTGCTTCCTGGCCTGCTCCAGCCACCATGAGCCACACGACCCATGGGCTGGCGGTCGTGGACTGTATGAGAAAGGAATGAGCCAGTAAGCATCACTCCCCTCGGTCTCTGCCTTAGGCCCTGCCTCCAGCTTCCTGTCCTACATACCTCCTTGTCTTCCCCTTGATGGACTGTGATGTACAAGCATAAACCAAATAAGTTCCGTTTAGCCAGTGTTTTATCACAGCAATGGCAAAGAAACTAGGGTGCTCCCTCCCCTCCAGGGCCAGAGTGTAGAGTAAGTGTTCCAGAGTGACTGGCCTCCAGCCGGTGTGCGCCAGGAACACTGTCTTAGAAGCTAACAGCAAATTCCCATGGGAAAGCTGCCCCTTCTCCTGCTTTCCTGTGGCCTTGGGTCTTCAAACATGACTGTTCTTCCCTCTCAGCCAGGGGCTCACCTGCCCCAGGATAGCATTAAGTTTCTGAAGTGGTGGCTCTTGGCTGTGTCACCATCACCACAGCACAGTCTTCTGTAACAGTTGCCATGAGTTGGGCTCACTGCTCTTCTGCCAGGACATCTAGCCTCAGAGTGCACACAGCCTTGAGCAAGCTCCCAGTCACTCGCCCTAGAGCACCGCACCTCTACACAGAGTCAAGGATACAGCTCTCTCTGGGTGCTAATGATAGGTTAGCAGACTCAAAAAGGTTGATTTAAAATTCCTCTTCTGTTTCAACCCGACATTAGGAAAGCATTTTGACACATTTTGACTTAATATGTTTTCTCTTGAGCTAGTCATTTTCATGGCCCAGCTCCACTGACTACAAATGTGTGAGTGTTGGGGACATTGATGAGATTAGCAGTTTCTAGCCATCCGCTGAGCCTGATCCCTGTCAGCATGGTCTGACTGTACCAGAGCACAAGGACAGAGTTATCTGTGTGAATGCAAAGGAACTGGGGCTCAGAGCTGCTAAGGGTCAAGTCACCCAGGGACAGTGAAAACTCTGATACTCGTGAGTGGCAGTCTGACCGCAGAGCCATGTTCTGTCCCTCAAGGGGAGCAGACTTCCCATACTCTCCAGATTCTCTCTGCATCTGTGAAATGGGGTGACCCAATCCAACTCAGTCTCAGGGTGTGCGCCCCAGGCCGGCTCATGTGAACATGCACACATGTTCAGTGAGGCAGTGTGTCTCTGAGAGGTTGGTGGGCGAACTTAGTTCTGATTCCCAGCTGGTGGCGCATACTGAGCCCCAGCATGCCTCTTCTGAGTCCATATTTTGGTGTGTTACCCCTTGTCTTTAGGGCTCATGCCAACCTGGCTCCCAGAGGCAGAGAAGGAAGGCATCCAATTTGCTGACCTGGAAACTCGCTCCCTTTTTGCTGGGCCCTGGGAATCACTCAGACACCAGGACTGGCCATCATCCCCATAGCAGAGGCCTGTATAGGTCAGGTCCGCCTCTTCTTCTGAAAGGCACAGGAGTGGTTTAGTCCTTCAGACCAACAGCCAAGGCGGAGACGGCTACTGTTTGGGCTTTAATCTTGTTTCATTTGGTTTAGTTTGTGCATGTGTGTGTATTAGTGTGTGTACACATGCACACATGGGGAGGTCAGGGGTCAACTTTGTGAAGCTAATTCTCTCCTTCCACCTTTGTGTGGATTCCAGGGACTGGACTCATGTTGTCGCCCTTGCCTGAGGAGCCGTCTCTCCAGCCCTTGCTTTGTTTGTCTTTTAGAAGGCTCTTGCTCTCCAGGCCACGCTGGCCTCACTCCTGCAGGTTTATAGCTGTGAAGCAGCTTGCTCCTCGGATTTTGTTATAAGACTGTTTTAGTTTGTGTGAGTTTGGCAGGCCTTGGAAACGTCTCTGCTGTGTTTGTTTGTTTGTTTGTTTGAACCTCACACAGCTGTTTGCAAACATTTAGTACATAGTCCCTTGGCCAATTTGGGCTATGGTATGAGACCCCATCTCAAAAAAAAAAAAAGGAAAGGAAAAGACTGCTCTTGAGTTGTAACGTCACCGCAGAGATAGTATTTTGCAGCGTTTCTTTTTCTCCTTCATCTTGTGTTTCCACTCCTTCCCACCATCAGAATCTTGTTCTGAGATAGTTTGGACTTGAGAGTGTATACCAATCACCTATCTCATGAACCTTTTATTTAAAGAGATGTAAATTAAACTTGTTAGCTTCTAGTGTGGTTGTTAGCACAAGAACATACTCTGGAAGGAGCTCTATTTATTATTAGTATGTACATATGTTTCAGTTTTAGAATAGAGGTTTAGGTCGTGTGATACAGGTGTGTACTTTAGCTGGGTTCAGACCTGATGTGCCTTGGTCTGTGGGACACATAGCAGTCATCCAGTGACCTAAAGGCCTCTTACCTGCTCCGACTTGCTCCCACCTGCTCCCACTGCTCCCACCTGCTCCACCTGCTTCCACCTTTTCCCACCTGCTCCACCTGCTCCCACCTGTTCCCACTGCTCCCACCTGTTCCCACCTGTTCCCACTGCTCCCACCTGCTCTACCTGCTCCCACCTGCTCCCACTGCTCCACCTGCTCCCACCTGCTCCTACCTGCTCCCACCTGCTCCACCTGCTCCCACCTGCTCCCACCTATTCCCACCTGCTCCACCTGCTCCCACCTGCTCCACCTGCTCCCACCTGCTCCTACCTACTTCCACCTACCCCACCTGCTCCCACCTGTCAGTGCAGCCCATGCTTCTGCTTCTCTTTTGGTTGTTTAACTCTGCCACCTGTCTAGCCAGAAGGGCAGACACCCCCACATACACATATTACCCCCATCTCTGTTTTCTGTCCACTTCCATTTCACAATGGACACTTCTTTCTTGGTTTCTATCCTTTCCAGAGCACACCATGGCCACGCCCCTGGAGGATGTAGGCAAGCAGGTGGGTAGGCCCTGTCCACTTCGTGTGGCCCCTGGAGGGTCTCTCCTGAGCCTTGACTCAACCTTTGCTTCTTTGTCCTCTCGTGCAGGTGTGGCGGGGTGCCCTACTCCTGGCAGACTATATCCTGTTCCGAAGAGACCTCTTCCAGGGATGCACCGTGCTGGAGCTTGGGGCAGGCACAGGGCTTGCCAGCATCGTGGCAGCCACGATGGCACACACCGTTTATTGTACAGGTAACAACTCTTTACCTGTACAACAGGGAGTAGTGGGCCCATGATTTGTACCATCTGTAAAAATGAACAAGGTCACCACCAGGTTCTCTCTGCCCCCCCCCCATTTTTTGTCTAAATGGCTGTCAACACCCAGTCACCACAGTGTCACCCTGCGGTCAGGAGATCATGGGCATGCAGTGTCTGGTGTCCTTTTTCTGCTCACCCTCCAGGGAAGAGCAAATGACTCAGGGGGTCCTAGGTTGTGCTCTTCGTAGGCCTCACACACTGACTTAACATTTGTGTCTAATGACAGAAACAAGCTTGTTCTTAGGGGAAAGTGAGAAGCAGAAGATGAAATTTACTCATAATTTCCAGAGTGATTCAACAGTATGCAATGTCGTAGGCACCCACTGTGGGCTAGATACAGTTCCAGAGAGTAAGCAAGTAAGTCCCTGCCCCAGGGACTCAAAAGAAATGTGCTTGTAACCATTCATGTATGAGTGTGTGCGTATGTCTGCGTGTGTGCTATAGTTTCCAGTCTTTGTAATTATCGTCTTTTTCCTCTTATATGTTCTCCTTTTTCCCCCAAAATTTTATTTTGTTTTGTTTTGTTTTGTTTTGTTTTGTTTTGTTTTTCAAGACCGGGTTTCTCTGTGTAGCCCTGGCTGTCAGGAACTCAGCCCTGGAACTCACCCTGTAGACCAGGCTGGCCTCGAACTCAGAAATTCACTTGCCTCTGCCTCCCAAGTATGGGATTAAAGGCGTGCGCCACCACTACCCAGCCTCCCCCAAGATTTATTTATTTATTATATATACAGTGTTCTCCCTGCATGTATGCCTGAACGCCAGAAAGAGGGCACCAGATCTCATTATAGATGGTTATGAGGGTTGCTGGGAATTGAATTCAGGACCTCTGGAAAAGCAGCCAGTGCTCTTAACCACTGAGCCATCTCTCTAGCCCCTATATTCTACTGTTTTAAAAAAGAGATTTTTTTTTTTGAAATTTTGAGACAGTCTCACCATGTTTCTCAGCTAACCTGGAATTTACTGTGTAAACCAGGATAGTCTTGAACTCAGAGATAACATTGCCTCTACCTCCCAAAGTGTGGAATTAGAGGGGTGTTCCACCATGACCTGCTTATTTTTATTTTATATTGTATAGTGTGTGTGTGTGTTAGGAGTATGTACATATGAGTACAGATGTCCTAGAGGGCATAAGATCCCCTGGAGCTGAAATTACAATTGGTTGAGAGCCATCTGATGCGGGTACTTGGGTGTTCTGCAAAAACAGTGTGACATCTTAACCTTGAAGCCATCTTCCCATCATGCTTTAATGCATACTCTTAAGGAATAACTGAAATCTCTATAAATAGTTGTATAAATATAAATAGTGCATACACACATGCACATACATGTATACACATGCACACAAACACACTCAACCAAAATCTTGAAAAGTATTTTTTAAGAACATGGTCCTGTGGCCTTAAAAATTATTCTAAGTGACTCTTAGTAAGGAGATCGTCGTTGCCGTCTGTCTAGCCCTTTGCCAAGCACCCTGTCCATCCTGTGCTTTCCCCGTTTGTCATCTGCAGCAGTGAACACCTGCGTGCCTCATCTGACAATCCTTAGGGTGATGAGTGGTCCTGGGCAGAAACTGAGCACTGTCTTAATATTTACATTTGAAATTATATCAGACTCACAGAGAAGTTCCTAAGATAATTCAGAATGTGTCACATGCCCGTCATCTGGCTTCCAGAGATGCCACCACCTTAAATGAGCGGAGCAAAGCAGTCTGGCCATTGGTGGTAGCTCGACGTGAAACATGCTGGAGACAGGTGTCTTAACCCCTATGTCACAGTGCACCCTTCTGTCATTCTAGATGTCGGCACAGACCTCCTGGCCATGTGCCAACGAAACGTTGCCCTCAACAGCCACCTGACTGCCACTGGAGGTGAGGGCCAGCTGCAGAGGGGTGGGGTCAGGTGGGAGTCACCCAGCGGGCCCAGTGTTGGTGGTGGCTTCTCTTTGCATCAGATGAAGGAGAGATGCCAGGTGTTCCCTTGCTGTAGCAGTTTCTGAGCATAGATGACCTGCCCTGACACCGTGACGCCTTCCTGACATCCCTGGGCTGACGGACAAGTTCTTTCCCTCATGCATTTGGCTCATCCTCTTAGCACTACCATAAGCATGCAGTCTTAAGTCATCCACCAAGCTGCCATCCCCTGCTAGGGTTATCAGTCCTGTGTGTTATTTCTAGAATCACTGTCATTGGGCACTGTGAACATGTAGGAAGAGAAGGGGGTATGGGAGAGAGTGCTGACAGAGGAACTGAGGAGATAGATAGGTGCCTGCTTAGATCATGAGGGTGGGTCGAGGAGTCAGGGTGTTTCTATGCCCATTTGTGTGCAGTCTGGGAGTTCTGTCTCTGCTTTTGCAGGTGGCGTGGTTAAGGTCAAGGAGCTGGACTGGCTGAAGGACAACCTCTGCACAGGTGTGTGTTTCGTGTGTCCCCTTGCTTTAGTGACTCCTCTGTGGCACCTAGAGTTCTCAGCTCTTTGACCTCATTGAGCCAGAGTCCTGGCTACCTCCACAGCCCCACATCTTGTAGAAGGTCTCTACAGGCTGCTGGGCCCTGGCTATTCTCTGAACAGCTGCTATGCTGGGCCCATGATCACATGCTGCGCACACCTCCAGGGCCACCGTGGCGGAATCAGTTCCAAGTGGGAGTGGAGAGACCAGCACTCAGAGAGGCCAGGGTGTGATCCCAGGTCTGTGACCAGGGCCTAAACCGTTGCCCAGAAAGCATCGTGAATGTCTGCAAGAGTTTCTTCCACAGACGATGTCAGACCCGATACTTGCTATACAGCAGCTTCTTTCCTTTCACCTGTCACTAAGGGAACTCGAAGTGCCTGTCACCTGACAAGCACACTGTGCTGTGACCCTTTCACCCTTGGCCTTCCCAGACATCTTCTGAGAGAGGTTTTAGTAACCTTTCTGTAAACACAAAAACTGAAATCCAGAGTGATGTAACCAGTTTCCTGGTGTCACATAGTGAATTGATTGGGATGATTGACAGATAATGTTCTCACGAGGCCTAGGGCAAGTGAGGATGGAACCAACCTGCCCCTCACTGGTGGCAAAGGCCCCCCTTAACTGTGTGGCTGTCCCTAGGTACAAGTCGACCTGTTTCGAGCCCCATATCTATCTATCTCTCCCTCTCTGTCTCTCTCTCCCTCTCCCTCCCTTCCTCATTTTTCTTTCTTTTGTGCAACAAAGCCTCATTAGGTAGCCACAACTGGCCCAGCACTCACAAAGATCTGCCTGCTGAGTGCTAGAATTACCAGAGTGTACCAGCACACCCAGCTCAGCACACCCAGCTCAACCTTGTCTCTTGTTCCGAAGCTTCCCTCAGAACGTTTGCAATAAGAGCTGGTGGCCAGCACAGGAAGGAATGGGCCACTCAGTCTTCTCTTCTTTGGTAGATCCCAAAGCCCCCTTCAGCTGGTCAGAAGAAGAAATCGCTGACCTGTATGACCACACCACTGTGCTGCTTGCAGCCGAAGGTGAGACGATCCTGTCATCCTGTGTCCTTGTCATCACCTGTGTGTGTCACAGTATCCCCTGGGGTAGAGGGCACAGGGGAAAGCGGGAATGTTAAATGCTCCAGGTTGCCTCCTCGGCAGTGGAGATGGATACCTGTTTGCCACCCAGAAGGCTGGATGTACTTAACAGCCCACTGATCTGTGCTATCTGCAGGTCAGGCCACCCCGAGTATTGTGTCTAGCCCACACTGTCCCTCCCTAGACTTTATCTTCAATTTTGTTTCTTAGTCAATAGGGAGATGTCATATATACTAGGTAGCCTTGTGACCTCTGGAATGACCTAGACCACATCATACCCTCCCTTAAGCCCTTAAGGTATAGAACCCATTTTTATGGAAAAGGTCACATGTACTTTACAGAGGAGTTTTGATGCAGTCACACCCTAAGCTTTATTGAGATAATTGTCACCAGGAAACCTTTTTCCAAAGTTTTACTGTGCTTAATTATGTCTAAAATAGGGGCTGGAGAGATGGCTCAGCAGTTAAGAGCACTTACTGCTCTTCCAAAACTCCTGAGTTCAATTCCCAGCAGCCACATGGTGGCTCACAACCATCTGTAATCAAATCTGATGCCCTCTTCTGGTGTGTCAGAAGAGCATACAAGTGTACTCACAAACATAAAATAAATACATAAATCTTTTTTAAAAACAAAAAAGGCTAAAATAACCTGCCCGGTGACAACCTATCCATCTGAACCAACAGCAGATCAGGACTCTGCCAGCCCTGGTGTTTGCAGGGAGCCCCCAGCCCCTGGCCTGCTCTGAGTCACCTCTTCAGGGAGATACCGGATTAGCACCTGCCCTGCAGTGGGAGGTACCAGCAGCCCAGAGAACGACTCCTTCAACTTTATCTCACTAAGGAGGATGAGTTTGGTGGGAGTTACTTACAGACAGACAGTGGCTATCTGTGTGTCCCCAATGTCACTATGCCCAATTTACCAAGCTCCTATTTTGTATGCCTATTAGTCCACAGCAGAATTGATGAAGACCCATGTCCAAGCAGTGGAGGTGACTACAGGCTCAGATACACACACACACACACACACACACACATTCTAGGAAGGTCAGAATCTTCATGCTTGCTCCATCCTCGCCCTTCTGAATGTCTCGGTAAACTGTCCAACCGTGAAGAGGCTGGCTTTGATTTTCTGTGGTTTGCTGTGTAGAACAGCTAACAGTAACTTTCTGCGTGAGACCTGAGCCAGGACAAGCCTCACTTCACTCTTAGACACATCCCGGAAGCACCGTCCAGAGCATTCCTCCTCAGTGGCTACTGTTCATGATGATAGGGAGCCACTCCGTAGTGATTCCGTGGGTCCCTTTGAATAGATCTCTGCCAAAGGTGCACTTTCTCCCTAACCCCCTTCTTTCCCTAGTGTTCTACGATGATGACTTAACCAACGCTCTGTTTAACACACTTTCCCGACTGGTCCACAGACTGAAAAATGCCTGCACCGCCATCTTCTCAGTGGAAAAAAGGTGAGCTGTGCTGCCCTGCAGCTGCATCCCTCCCTCGATACAGTCGTCACTGTGCCTGTCATACACCTACTGTGTGCTGGTGTCATACACCTACTGTGTGCTGGTGTCATATATCTACTGTGTGCTGGGCTGGGCTCTCCACTCATCTCCCTCCCTGCAGCTGCATTCCTCCCTCGATGCAGTCGTCACTGTGCCTGTCATACACCTACTGTGTGCTGGTGTCATACACCTACTGTGTGCTGGGCTGGGCTCTCCACTCATCTCCCTCCCTGCAGCTACATCCCCCAATGGATGCAGGAGTCACTGTGCCTGTCATACACCTACTGTGTGCTAGTGTCATACATCTACTGTGTGCTGGGCGGGGCTCTCCGCTCATCTCCCTCCCTGTAGCTACATCCCCCGATGGATGCAGGAGTCACTGTGCCTGTCATACACCTACTGTGTGCTGGTGTCACACATCTACTGTGTGCTGGGCTGGGCTCTCCACTCATCTCCCTCCCCTCACTTAGTCTCTTTAGGCACTATTGTCAGGCTTCCACACTTACACACACACACATACCCTATCAACACACTAACACACACAAATACAGAAACACACATGTATGTAACACATGTGAAGAAAAAAAAAAGGATAGACAAGTGAAGAGGTTCAATTCAAGGTAAAAAATAATTTTACAGATTCTGGTGTCCAAAGGTACAAATGGCGGTGCCGGAGAACTCTGTGTGTGCTCCTTCCCCTCTCCCCTCCCCCTCCCCATACCCCTTTACCCCTCCCCTTCTTTCTTCTGTTCTCTCTCTCTCTCTCTCTCATCTCTCATCTCTCATCTCTGCCTTTGCTCCCAGCATGTTCTGTGCCCCCCTTTGCCACAACATCTTGGTACCCAATCCCATAGATAGTACCCAGTCCTCAGCACCCAGCCAGCAGATCTGCCCAGAGTCCGTATGCAGGCACTGGTATCCAGAGTGCCATCTTTGCAGCTGAGGTCAGCTTCCTATAACCACATCTGAAGTGGAGCCAGTAGCCATTCTGGGAACCCAGGTGCCCGTGGAGGGTCAGGAAAGAATTTACTCAAAGGCTGGGTGCAGAGTAGCCACTTAAAGGCCAGCCTCGAGACGTGCACTGAGCAGGAGGCAAGCTGTGAGATGAAGCAGACCTTTCTGGTCATGATGCATGTGTTGCTGCTGGTCAATCCACAGGTTCAACTTCACACTGAGACACTTGGACGTCACGTGTGAAGCCTACGATCACTTCCGTGCCTCCCTGGACTCATTGGAGAAGCTGGCCGATGGCAGGCTGCGCTTCATGGTGGAGCCTGTGGAGGCCTCCTTCCCGCAGCTGCTCGTCTATGAACGCATCCGGCAGCTGGTAGATGCAGCCCCGTGAGGGTGGTGGGAAGCAAGGCACTGGACATGTCACACACCTACTGTGTGCTGGGTTGTGGCTCTCTGCTCATCTCCCTCCCCTCACTTAGTCTCTTTAGGCTCTATTGTCAGGCTCGGCCAGCCTACTGTCCATCCATGGTCTGCCCGGGAGACAGAGACGCTGCAGGCCTAACACTGTGATCCCTGAGCCGGCTTAACCTGGTCTCAGCAGTCACAAGGCCACAGCAGCTCTGTGGCTAAGTCTCAGGTTCTCTATGGGCAGTTAAGACACCAGAGGAAACTGGGACGGGAGGAGAGGCGCCAGTTACTCTCCTCCTTACTGAAGTGACATCACAGTTTTGAGGCCATCCCCTCACAGCAGGGAACTCCAGGAGCTAGAATCTTGCATCTGCAGTCAAAGCAGATGGATGGTGCTGCTCAGCTTGCTTTCTCCTTTGTATTAAATCAGTGGCCAGCCCTCAGGACAGCGCCACCCACGTGCAAGATGAGCCTTCCCACCTTAATTTACCAGTCTAGAAACTCCGCCACAGACACGCACAAAGGTTGTCTCTCAATGATTCCAGATCCTGTCAGTTTGGCAGTTTTAACCATGGTGCTAATGGGCATGTTTGCTCTAAGGAGGCTGACCCTCTGGCCAAGCACGAAGGCTCGTACTAGGCTCTTGGCAATCCAGCAGCAGTTGTCGCCAGCATGTGGCAGTGCTCCACACCTCTGTCCATTGTCTTAGCACACCCAGCCAGGAACTGGCAAATCTGGGACACACAGCATCTTAGAGCCAAGGCACCTGCTATTCCAGCTGCTAAACCCAGCACTTAGAGTACATTTGAAAACCCAAAATTACCTTGAAAATGACCAGGAGCTGGATTCACAGAAGTCCATCTGGCATCTTTGTTCTCTTTGCCTCTTGGCTATGGAGATGAGGCCTCGTTCTCAGGAGAGGGGAAGACAGTGCCAGGAAGGCCAGCTTTCTCACGCTCCTTCCTGTGTTCCTTCTTAGGAAGTGGAGCACTGCAGACCGCATAAGGCCCCCAAATAGCAAAACTGGCCACCTGCTACCATTCCTTTAGTCCCTTGTGACAATGTAACAAACCAATATCCTATGGCTAGTTCCAGACTTGGTCTACCCAGCCACTGTGCCACCATATAATGGCCAGATTCTCAAAGACAGGAAGGACTCGCTCTGGCCCTGGCCCTGCCCTGGTGTCATGTAGCTCTGCTTTGTGAAACCTCAGAAGTTTTTATCTCTGTGTGTTACAGGAGCTCTGGAAGATAGTTGTGGAACCAGCAGCGTGAGTCGCCTCTGTGACCTCTTGACTAATATTTTAACGCATTTCGAATAAAGACAAACCCTCAGCCATCTTGCCCTTGAGATGCTGTCATTTTAGATACAGTGAGTGGCCCTTGCATGGCCCTAGCTGGTCTCCTGGGGCCCATCACTGCCTACAACAGTAACTCAAATATATAATTGATCAAGAGTGTGGTGCTTAGCACTTGTCACACAGCTCCTGAGTGCTCCCGAGCCACTTGGTCAAAGTGAGCAAATGCCGCCTCTCTGCACTGTTTATGTCCACGGTGTGCTTCCCTGGCAGGGCCATGGCTCTGCCTTCACTTTCATACTCCCTCTGCTCAGAGGACTGGCTGCTCACCCAGCATGTGTGTGCTCCTGGGTTCCACTGAGAACTACACAGAGGTGGGCTGAGATCCAGCGCGGTTGGCGGGGTGCTTGTCTAGCAGATACACGGCATGACAATTTCCCCCTAGCACCATGTAAAATGTATGTGACCGTACATAGCTGTGATGCCAGTGTTACAAGGATTCCACGAGAAAAAACTGCTTGGCCACAGTCAAGTCGTCTGGGTGTGCTGCTGCATCCTGGAATTCCAGAGCTCAGGAGGCACAGGCAGCGGGAACTCTGAATTTGAGGCCAGCCTGGGACAGACCCAGTTCCAGGACACCTACACAGAGAAACCCTGATGTGGATAGTTAACCAGCTGGTAACTACACAAGTGTTCTGAACCCAGGTGCAATCCTGAGCATAAAATCCACACCCTGTGTTGACACCACAGTTAGCAAGAACAGCCAGACATGGATGTACAGAAACCAAAATACAAGCTTAATACTGTCCCAGAGCTGTGGACTTGGGTGGATGAGGTCTTTGTTCTCGTTTTGATAGATACTGGTGTCTGCATGCTGGATCCCACGAACTGAATGGTGCTTCTATCATGGGATCAATCGAATGTGCCACAGTCAAGGCACTCGGGTCGAGGCAGGAGAGTGAAAGTTGAAGGTTGGATTGGTAAGATGGCTGCTTCTAGCAGAGCCTGAGGACCTGAGTTCAGATCCCCAACACTGGACATAAAATCTAGGCACAGCCCTGCAGAGGGGAGCAGGGCCAGGCAGAGACAGGCAGATCCAACCAAGCCAAACCAGTGAGCTCCAGGTTCTGGGAGAGCCCTTATCTCAACATAAGGTGAGGAGCAATTGAGGAAGATGCCTGATATCACCCTCTGCCCGTAATGTGTATTAAATAGACACTGGGGGAAGACAGACAGAAGCTCATTGGCTGGCCAGTCTGGCCAACTCAATGAGCTTCAGGTTCAGTGAGACTAAAAAGGTAGAGACCAAAAGAGGAAAGACACCCAGCATCAACCTCTGGCCTCCACACACATTCACATAGATGCACACATATCTGTGTGCAGGTGTATATATATCCATACTAACGAGTACATATACCATAACACACACAGACTGTCTTTCTCTAAAATACAGTACTCTTCAAGACAACCTTTAGAAAGATCCAGGCATGGGGGCACACACTTTTAATCCTAGTACTTGGGAGACAGAGGCAAGTGGATCTATGTGAATTTGAGACCAGCCTTCAGAGAAGAGAAACCCCATCTCAAAAAACAAAGGACCAGAGAGGAGACCCAGTGAGGGGCAGTTCCCTAGCCCCTACGTATGATTGGCTCCAAGCACTAGAGTGGCCTCAGCTTCGTCACCTAGCTCCTGAAGGCGGCTGCTTTTACGTCTAGGCCACTGTCCTAAGAACTTCCTCCTGACGCAGCCCAGAATTCATCTTGGCTGTAATCCGCAGCGCTATCAGAGCTTCCTGTCCCAGTTCAGACTCTGTTTTACAGCCTCCAGAGAGCCTCTGCCAGAAGCGATGAGATTTCAGAATCTTCAGACCATTGAGATACATGCTAGGTAATTAACCCAGGTCATTGGACTCAATTCTTCTCTTGACACAGTCTAACATTTACTGAGAAATTTATGGCCCAAGGAGATGATGAGTCTGCTCACCCATAGCCTGAACAGAAAAGGTTGTTCAAATCAACAAAGCATGGTGCTGCCCCCTCCCCCCAGCTTCTCAGATGAGAATCAGCAGGGGTCCCGATGCTACCATTTCTAACCTGGTTCCTAGACAGGGCCTCACTCGGCAATTAACTCTGCCCATGAAGTGGTCCGTGACGCTGGTCCAGAGCACGTGGGCAACACCAAGGCTGCAGTGTGTCATTGCTGGTGCAGAAAGCCTTGAGTTTAGCCTCCAGCACTGCATGAAACTGAGCACCTGCCTTTAATCCCAGCACTGGGAAAGGGGGAGGGGAGACAATCAACTCTGACTACAGAGTAAGCCTGAGGCTAGCCCCAGCTACATGAGAACCTGTCTCGACAACAATGAAGGCTCGGTACTGTATAAGCGTGAGGACCTGAGTTTGGTCCCCAGGCATGGTGGCACTCGCTTGTGAGTTTGGTCCCCAGGCATGGTGGCACTCGCTTGTGAGTTTGGTCCCCAGGCATGGTGGCACTCGCTTGTGAGTTTGGTCCCCAGGCATGGTGGCACTCGCTTGTGAGTTTGGTCCCCAGGCATGGTGGCACTCGCTTGTGAGTTTGGTCCCCAGGCATGGTGGCACTCGCTTGTAAGCCCAAGTCTGAGGAAGCAGAGGCACAAGGATCTTTGGGGCTCTTGGGCCAGACACCCTAGCCTGCTTGTTGAGTTTCAGGCCAATGAGAGACCGTTTCAAAAAAACAAGGTTGGAAAGATGGTTCAGAGGCCCAAGATCACTGACGGCTCTTACAGGGGACCTGGGTTGCATTCCCAACATTTCACAACCTTCCATAACTCAAGCACTTGTAGTATAAAAATTAAATATTAAATATTAAAATAAACAAGCTATGGACCAGTGAGATGACTTAACAGGTAAAGATGCCTGAGTTTGCTGAGTTTAATCCCCAAGGAACCACAAGGTAGAAGGAGAGACCCAACTCCTGGAGGATGTCCTCTTGACTTCCACATATATGCCATGCATGGCACATTTGTGCCCACATACATAAATAGATACATGGGGAGGGAGGATGGGGGAGAGAGAATAAACTGGTAAAATTTAAAGAAGAAAACCATGCTAGGTGCTGTCCTGTGGAACAAACTCAAGGTTGACCTCTGGCCTCAATATGAACACATATCCCCAAAAACGTGTGTGTGTATCATGATGTGCACATCTGTACCTACCATCCCAGCATCTGAGAGATGAAAACAGGAAGACTAGAAGACCAAGGCCAGCCTCTGCCACAGAGCAAGTTCAAGGTCAGCCTACAATAGACCCTATCTTAGTGATAATACCAACTCAGGAACTCAGGTCCTAGTCCTAGATCTACTGCATACCACCCAGGTGGCCTCTGGCAGTGCCCAGGCCTCTTAGCATCAAATTCCTTTGTATAAAAGTAAGACTCCTTTCTCCATGGCACCATGAGGGTCTTTCTTCATTGGGTGATTTAAGGTTCACCTTGGGGCTATTGACATGTTGTTTTGCTACACTGTTAGGATGTTGGGAATTAGGTGGTACTAAGTGCTTTCTGTTGACGTATTTTCAACTTAACAGCAGGTCTGAGGAGACTTCACAGTTAACTGAAGAGCAGCTACCCATGCATCATGTCAGGGAGCGCAAAGAGGTGAGGTGCAAGGTGACCTTAGACCAAGACCTTGACAAGAATGTTTTTATACATTGTTGATTAGAATGTGTGAGTTTTACAACACCATAAAAACTAAAGCCACAAGCTGTTTTTCTGCACTGGGTGATAGTTCCCATGGAAACTCTGTAGGACATTTGCTGGGTTTATGTCTCATACTGCTTGTGCCTCAGCATTTTGCCCCAACCCCTTTACCTATAAAAATCCCTGAGTTCTCATGTTCTTTGGTGAACGTTTTGCTGTCTCGTCCTTCATGGATAAGGGAGACTTTGAGGTGTGTTATCTCTCATTTTTAAAGACAAAGCCTCGTGTAGCTTAAGCTGGCCTCAAACTCATTAGATAGCTGAAGATGACCTTAAAGTTATAATCCCTCTGCCTCCACCTCCCGAGTGCCAGGATCATACCCACCAGCACATCTAGTTTGTGTGGTGCTAGGGATGGAAGTGAGGGCTTCTTGGGTTCTAAGCGGGCCTTCAAGCAACAGAACTGTAGTCCTAGCCCTCATCTTTGTTCTTGATCCCACCTCTGAGATCACCAGGGAAAGACTCCTAGAGATGAGATTCCTCCTCTGAGGTCCAAGGCTGGAGAACATCCAGTATCCTCGCCTGTATCCCCGCCTGTAACACCTCTCACCACAAGGTGGCATCCTAACTTCATGAATCACCAGTGGGGTGCCTGTGTAAGGCATCTGGAGGTTTTGACCTTGACAACCACTCCAAAGTGAGTCCCCAAGGACTCTTGAGATTCCTTCAGGGACATGATCACACCATACAGTTGTTGGACAATAGCTCTATGTATCTTAGCACTCAAATCACACCCTCAAGACTTAAGCATTTACCGACTGTTGGTCTCAATTATCTGAGTATTATAACTCTTTACCTATTTTATTTCTGGCAGTATTGGGAATGGCACCCAGGGCTTTATACAGACTAAACAACACACTACCTCTAAGCTACATCCCCAGATTCTATATCCATTTAAGATACTCATAAGCCAAGGCCCATAGGCTTTCATGGGCTAACCAAGGTCATGGGGCTCAGAAATAGCAAGTACGCAGTTTAAACCTTAGTCTATCATCTTGAAAGCAAAAGTCCAGTGTTTTCTTCATTCTGGCTGCAGGGAAGGAAGCAGGAAGTCAGGGGCCAAGTGGAGATCTGGCTATTCCAGTCCTAGGATGAGTAGAAGGGCTAGTCCTGCCAAGAATAAGGTGTGGTCCCAGCCTTTTTCTTACTTTTTTGGAATTCAGGAAACAACTAAGTTTGAAAGGTGGGAGCCTTTGTGTGGTGGTTCCCACTCTGGTGGATCATCCGCCACACAGTCCATGGTCCACAAGGGCAGTGGAAGCAGAGACAACAGGGGGAAGAGGATTTGGAAGTTCTGTGAGTGTGTACAGGAATGACCACACCGGGGCCAGCTATCAGGAGCCAGATCAACTTTACTTAGGATGATTCAAAGCTTATAAAGTTTTGGGGGACTGAAGGTAGGAACATCCAGGATAGGCAAAAGTCATTGGGTGGGCCTTTGAGTACCAAAATGCCTCATTAGCATGGGGAAGCATTTTGGGAATCTCAAGTGCTGGCTGGGCAGGTTCTTATCAGGAGAACAGAAATTGATCCTGTGATCTAATTGAGGCTATGTAACATTCCTCAGGTAGAGGTGTATGTGGGGGCTTAGAATTTCCCAGACATGGTCAGAGAAGGAGAAGGCCCACTAATGAAGGGAGTCCCCTGTTATGCTCCGAGACCCAAAAGGCCATCCGATCAATGGTAGACTTCAACCTTAATTAGCAGAGTTTCCCCACACCTCTGGTTAGAGCTGCAGTGTCTCAAACCAAGTCCCACAAGCAGATGGTAGAATCTCCAGCTTCAGAGGTAACCTGGAAAAGGCTCTGCAGTTGGTGGCCTGATGCTAGGGCAAAAGACAGAGCAAGCGCTCTCCCATGTCCTTTTCCTCTGGGGTTTCCTGAGAAGTGAAGCTCGGTAACTAGAGCCTAGCTCCTGGCATCCAAACTCAAGCCCACCCTGCCTTCTCTCAGTGCCCTGGCCTTGTCAAGGTTGCATTTGGTAATGCGACCACAGTATCTAGCATGTGAGCTGCAGCAGAAGGACTTAAGACATGGTAGCTTACACCACCACCACCACCATCCTTATCACCACCACGACCATCACTACTGTTGAAAGACTCCGAGAGGAGCCCCTCGCTCAGGCCTCAGGACAATAGCAGACACCCAAGAACTCACGATAGACCGAGCTTGTTGCAAACCACATGAGGCTTTATTCGGGGAAAGCCAGAGCTCTGGGGACAACTTATATCCCACACAGGGGTAGAGGAGTCGACCTCGAGGGGAAAGAGGTCCCAGTTTTTATAGGCCCTCAGTGGGGAAAGGAGAAGGGGGAGAGTAGGGGATTTCCAGATCGAAACAATGTCTATTCTCGAGAAATGGGTATGGGAGGGGTACAAGGAGAGTCTAATGAAGGTGCAGCAATGGGCACACACCTGGTCAGAACATTGGCAGACACACAGGTTCAAGGAGTGGCCAGAGCATTGTGCACCTCTATTTTTCTAAATCAGTGAAGCTAGTTCTGCTAACACTGACGTCTATCTTGCCAATTTCAGGGCTTCTGTGTCCTTTTACATTCTGCCAGGATCTTTTACTGTCATCATCATAACCATCACCACCACGACCATCACTACTGTCACCATCATAACCAGCATCATGACCATTGTGTTGGTTTGAATGAGAACAGACCAATAGGGGGCTCTTATATTTGAATGCTTGGTCCCAGCTGGTGGACTGCTTAGGAAATATTAGGAGGCTTGGTCTTATTGGAGGAAATGTGTCCCTGGGGACAAGCTGTGAGGTTTGAAAATCCCACGCCAGCACCCCCTTGCCCTTCCTCTCCCTCTCTCCCTTTCTCTCTTCCCCTCACCTCCTCTCTCTGCCTTGTGCTTGTGATGAGAGCTCTAAGCTACTTCCTGCCTGCCTGCCCGCTGACATGCTCCCCATCATGATGGTCATGGACTCTGGTTCCATGACTCCTCCAATTAAATGCTTTATTTTATAAGTTGCCTTGGTCATGGTGTTTTGTCAGACAATAGAAAAGTACCCAAGACAACCCTCATCATAACCACTGCCTATTTCTATTAACTGCCTACTTCTAGGTGATGACAACTCCCCAGGTAGGTGCCTCCTCAGGAGTTAATGATGGTAAAACCATCTTACTTATCTAACTGCTTCACCTGAGCGGTACTTGATTGATGAGGTGGGTTATTTTGGGAGGAAAAAAAAATCTGCCAAGTTCTTAAGAGCATTATCACTGAAAGGTTTCTATGACAACACACACCTAGATGTTCCAGGGGAAGGGCAACCACCCAGGGAGGAGTTAAGAGAATCACGAGATGGGATTCCTCCCACTCCTCTGTTTCTGGCTGTGCTCACCCAGCCCCAGCTGTATCACCTCTGGGTTAGATGCTTTAGGTTTCTCTAAAACCTTGAAACAGCCCTATGGAACAGTGCTATGATTTTGACCTCCATCCTACAGATGAAAAAACTGAGGCTCAGAGAGGTTAAAGCTTCGTCAAGATGAGTCAGCTTGTCATGTAGTGGCAAGTTGGACCTTTGAAATTCTACTTGCTAAACTAGAGGTGTGTGGCTGGAGCAGGTTTCTCAGGATCGTGCTGGGTTGCTACAGGACTCCCTGTGCACTGACCTATGCTCACCATTGTCACCCCTGGGAAGTGGAGTGGCTCCCTTCCCCTCGAATCATAGTAGTGACATCCAGAGTGTCCCCAGGGCAGTAGCACTTGTGCTGCTCAAAATTCATCCTGGGACTGGCAGGATCGCTCAGTGGGCAAAGGTGTTTGCTGCCTGATGACCTGAGTTCAGACCCCCCAACACCTGTGCAGAAAGCCCACCGTGATGTTAACATGCCTATAATATAACCCCAGTGCTTAGGGAATGGAGACAGATCCCATGGGCCTGGCGGTCAGCCAGAATGGCCAGAACAAGAAGCTCCAGGCTCAGTGAAAAGCCCTGTGTCTTAGTCAGTTTTCCACTGCTGTGAGGAGACACCATGACCAAGGCTACTTATAAATGAAAGCTTGCTTAGTGTATTAGAGGATTAGTCCCTGGCCATCACAGTGGGGAGCTTGGCAGCAGGGAGCCACACATGGTGCTGTTAAGGTAGCTGAGAGCTTCATCCTGAACTGCAGGTAGCAGCGGGGGGGGGGGGGGGGGGGGGGGGACGGGACGGACCGTTTTTAAAAACTAAGGTAAAGAGTGATTAAGAAAGACATCTGGCTTTCTTTGAGCTACGCACATGCATATCCTCACACACACACACGGATATCCTCTCACACATATCCTCACACACACACACACACACACACACACACACACGGATATCCTCTCACACACACATGTATACACACACATACATAGACGGATATCCTCACACACAGGTATGTCTTCACACACAGGTATATCCTCACACGCACACACACATATCTTCACACACATGTATAATCTCTCTCACACACACATATCCTCACACACATGTATAATCTCCTCTCACACACATATATCCTTACCACATATGTTAAAGTAGTTTTGAAAGTGGTAGTTTTTTTTTTTTTTTAATCCTGGCTAGCTCCCAAATAAATGAGACAGAGACTAAAGATGTATTTGATAGGCTTTACAGCATTAATATCTGAGCAGTTATTAATCTATTCTAATCCTCTAAGCTAATCTGGCTACCTCCCAACCAATATCCCCAAGATACATGCATTTTCCTGTTGGTCTGGCTCTCTCTGCTCCAGGTGTTTCCCCATGGTGTCTCCAGGGCCTCTCCACAAGGAGAATCTTCTCTTTCTCTCCTCTCCTTGCTGGCAGAAGTCCAGCCCTATTCTCTCCTCTACTGTGCTATTGACTGATCAGTTTTATTGACAAATAAGAGAATAAATGAGGAGCTATGTTTACACAAACTTGAGATAGGAGATACTTAGAATAAGCATTCCAATGCCATGTCTGGATTGTAGGAAGATCCAGGAAGCAGAGAAATTAGCATTTACATAATACAAGGATAATCCTTACATAGTGCACAAACACATTATGCCTACACATGTATATTCTTACACACATCCATAACATCACACACACATGCACACACAGGAACATGTACACACACACATCCATAACCTCACACACACATGCACACACAGGAACATGTACATACGCCACACACATATCCATACTGCAGTGGTATGGAAGAGGCTGCCCCCCATAGGCCCAGATATATGAACACATAGTCCCCAGTTGTGACGCTATTTGGAAGGTTTAGGGGGTGAGACTTTGATGGAAGAATTATGTCACTGGGGCTTTAAGAATCAAATGCCCCGCTTACTTCCAGTCTGTCCTCTCTGCCTCTTGCTCACAGTTGAGGATGTGCCCTCTCGGCTTCCTGCTCCAGCTGCAATGCCAGCTGCCACCTCCTCAGCCTGATGGACTAATATCCCTCTGAAATCCTAAGCTGAAATAAACCCTTTCTTCTAGAAGTTGCCTTGGGCTGGCATTTTGTTGCAGCAGTAGAAAGTAAGACACACACACACACACACACACACACACACACACACACACACACACACCAAAACAAACAAATCTCAAGAGAGAGAGAAAGTCCCTGACTCTCAGCATTCCTTATGTCTTGGCATGTCCACCTGTCCTCTGTCCCTGAGACTCGGTCTGAGGTCTCTCTTTGTCCATGGAACTGGCTCGGTCTGAAGGATCAGGGGAACTGCTGAGGAGTGGTTGGCCAGTGAGTAGCTCTTGATTAATGGCCCATAGCTGACATCCTCCAGCTCCCTTCTGCCTTGGTGGGCTGACTGGGGTGACTATTCTGCCCTGGCCCCAGCATCCCCAAGAGAATGGAATCCCAGTTCCCCTCCACAGTCGTTAGCTAGGGAATCAAAGCCCTCAAGTGCTTATCTCAAGGTCATTGTTTTTTGAGGAACACAAATTATAGTTCTGATGACCATAGTAAGACTCACAATAGTATAGGCTAACCTCATTCAGAGCTTCCTACCTGTCAGCCACTCCACTCCATGCTACAAATTCTAAGGTGTTTCTCCCACATAACACAACATTAAACCATTAAACATTAAACACACTCATGCATTAAAGCTGTCATCCCCACTTTGTAGATGAAAACTTACTGATGCTCAGAGATCTTAGGTGATCCATGTAAATTCACACTATCGCCCGAGCTTTTGTCCCCACCGGCAAGAACACACTCAGGACAACCGAAATCTTCTGCGGCAAAGCTTTTATTGCTTACTTATCAGGAGGGAAGACCCCGAACCGGGAAAATGGTGCTGCTTATATAGCCCACAGCGTGACGTTTTAGCACCTGATGTGGCGTGACAGCTCCTGATTCGTTGCTCGCCCATCACCCCATTACTACGCCGCGAGATGGGCAGTGACTAGGCGTGAGTTCACTCTTGCACTTGCGCATAAGGCTTGTTTACTAGTTAGGCGCAGTGGAAGCCAGCACCATCTTATAATGGCGATTGCTCAGGGCACACACGCGATTGCTCGCAGCATGGCTCTCCACATCTCCCCCTTTTTATTTTATTAAAATTTGAGGCTGGTCTAGGCCTCTGCAGTCATGTACATCTGCTATGGCTCCTGTCTTAGGTCATTCCTCCAATGTCACAACCTTTCCTGTCATAGGATAACCCTATCGCCACCGGTCCCGTGTTTTAGGTTGGTCTGTGCAGAAAAGTTGCCCATCTCTGGATACCGCAGTACTGCGTGACAGTAACTGCTAAATGACCTAGGGCGAACTCTATAAAAGAGGCCAGCCAAAAAACGAATTAGTAAACCTCAGCGAGGTGTAAGTGCTGATCAATGAGCGTTGAGTCTCTTATATCCCAGTGCAATGTATCCACAAATCCGTGGGACGCAATAGCAGAGAACTCAGATGCCATTTAGGTCTTAAGCATGGACAGCCAAATTTCAGAGGAGGCCCCTTGTTCAATGGCTGCAAGTGCTTGAGCGATAATGACCTTGTCACGGTTTTGTTGGGTTCTGAGCTTACAAACCAACCAGAGCATAAACACAAGTCCACAGCAGATGGCAGCAGCAAACAAAACCACCCCCACCCATTCCTTAAAGAAAAAGCAGATGAAATCTAGGAGGAGAGACCCTCTGTCAATGACAGGTCCACTCATGTCGAGTTGATCCTGAGAACAGCTGCTCTCAGGGCCTCAAGGGTCTCATCGAATCTTTCAGACCAGTTTCCTGCAAGATACAAAGAAATCTGCCTAGACAGATTAGCAAACATGTAAATATTGATTTTTCCCAAAGGAGGAAATATGCGTGACATCCATTTGCCAGCTCAAAGAACGGGAGCTAATAGTGGAGCAGGACTGATAGCCTAGCCCTTCTAAAGAGTGTGATGACAGAGTTACGGGCCAGGTTTTTGGCCACCAGTGAGAAGAAATAATACTTTTGTCTGCTCCTGTATCTAAAATTCCCTTAAATTGTTTCCCTTCTATAACTAACTCCAAGGATGGCCTGGAATCTAAAGGCATTATTAAGTAAGCAGAATCATTTCCAGTAGAACCAATCCCTCTGGCAGCTCGAGGAATACCAGAGGAAGGAAAACAGCCATGTAGGCTTGGCAAAATTATTAGTTGAGCTATTCTGTCCCCTTGTGATATAGAAAAGACACCTTGAGGACAAGAACAGAGAACCTGAAGTTCCCCTTTATAATCCTGATCTACAACTCCAGGGTGACCTTGTAGGCTGCAAGAGCCTGCCTCGTATATCTCTAATTGAACGATAGTCCTTAGCCCAATGATACACAATCCTGGTGCTGTCCTTTTTATAGGGGCTCTGCAGTCCTTTTTTAAATGCCCTGGTTTACCACAATTAAAGCAAAGTTTGAGCTCAGTTGAATCCGAGCGCCTCCTCCCCTGCAGAATGGCTACTGCCAATCCAGCATTAGTAAGTGGCCCTCCAAGCTCACGGCAAACCTTTAACCAGTCCTGTAACCCCTTACTCTTTCTAGGTGTAATTGCTGATCTGCATTCCTGCGTAGCTTGTTCATAAACCAATTGTTCAATTAAAGGCATAGCTGCTTCTGGGTCTCCAAATATCCTCCCTGCTGCCTCCGTCATTCTGGCCACAAAGTCTGAGAAGGACTCCTGTGCACCTTGAGTAATCTTGGTCAAATGCCCACTTGCCTCTCCCTTCTTAGAGAGTGACTTCCATGCCTTAACAGCGGCAGCTGAGATCTGAGCGTACACTCCCCAATGAAAATCTGTTTGGTTAGCAGCATGCTGTCCCTGACCTGTAAGTAATTCAAACGTCCACGTTCTTTGGTCCCCTTCCATGGTGGCATTGGCCCTTGCCTGCATCTGTCAGGAGTCCTGCCACAAGGCTTTCCACTCAAGATACATTCCCATACTGGGGGCTGCAGCTTTTACTACAGTCTGCCAATCACCAGGAGTCATAGCATGATTCGCAAGCCTTTCGACTTATGCTATAGTGAAATTAGTGCTGACTCCATAATTGCGAACTGCTTCTGCGAGCTCCTTAATCTGTATATACTCTACCAGAGCGTGAACACACCCTCCCTCAGCTCCTTCAAAAACTGGGAACGCTTGCTGCACTTTTCTCTGTTCCTCTTTTGGAATGAATGAATCTGAATGATACCTCTGCACATAAGGCTCTGAATGGTACCTCTGCACATAAGGTTCTGAATGGTACCTCTGCACATAGGGCTGAGGTGCACTAGGACCCTGAAGCCGACAGTCCGGAGGCCGAGCAGCAAGCTGGCTTTCGCCAGCTGCTTTTTGCCTTTTTCTGGACTGAGTAGCTCGCTTTTTATCTTGCTGGTACCTTTCTCCCTTATAACGAACTGCTTCCTCCTCCAAGTCCGTTTCTTCAGAGGAGCTAAGTCCTTCATCTGATTCTGAGCTACTAAGAGCTAGCCGCTTAAACTCATCTAGTGGTGGGTATAAGTTCCTTCTCCTAGAAACCTCTGCTGATTGATCTTTTTTCTTTTCTTTTTCCTTCTCCTTCCTTCCAATCTCTCCCCAGGTATTCTTCCCTGACATTAACTTTTCCTCGGGTTCAAGACCCGTGGAAAGGCCTGTATGCTTAATTGGTGCACCATGTTTCCTCTTTGCTCCTACTCTCTCTCCCCGCTTTACCTCTGATAGACTGTCTTGAATTTCGTCCAGAATTCTCTGCCCTGCCTTAACCACTTGTTGACATGTGAAAAGGAACAAAAAGGCTTCTAACACTGGAGAAAGTTCAAGGCCAGACATACCTCGTAAAGCTGTAATGTCCCGCAGTTCTGGTTCCGCCTCGCGAACGAGGGATCTCTCTTGCGCCGGTGTGATGATAGTTCCCAGGTTCCTCTGCGCCACTTATCGCCCAAGCTTTTGTTCCCGCCGGCAAGAACACACTCAGGACAACCGGAATCTTCTGCGGCAAAGCTTTTATTGCTTACTTATCAGGAGGGAAGACCCCAAACCGGGAAAATGGCGCTGCTTATATAGCCCGCAGTGTGACGTTTCAGCACCTGATGTGGCGTGACAACTCCTGATTCGTTGCTCGCCCATCACCCCATTACTACGCCGCGAGATGGGCAGTGACTAGGCGTGAGTTCACTCTTGCACTTGCGCATAAGGCTTGTTTACTAGTTAGGCGCAGTGGAAGCCAGCGCCATCTTCTAATGGCGATTGCTCATGGCACACATGCGATTGCTCGCTGCACGGCTCTCCATATCACACAAGTATTTTATATACACCAGCGAGTATATTTTTATTTTATGTGCATTGATGTTTTGCCTGTATGTCTGTGTGAGGGTGTAAGATTCCCTGGAATTGGAGTTGCAGACAGTTTTGAGCTGCCATGTGGGTGCTGGGAGTTGAACCTAGGTCCTCTGGAAGAGCAGCCACTACTCTTAGCCATTGAGTCATCTCTCCAGCCCCCTCGCACAAGTATATTTTTAATATTTACTTTTAATTTTATATACTTGTCTATGTATGGATATGTGCATATGGATTTGGGTAACTGCAGGGACCAGAAGAGGACACTGGATCTTCTGTAGCTGGAACTAAAGGCAGTTATGAACTGCCAGATGTGGATACTGAAAACTGAACTCCAGTCCTCGCCAAGGGCTTGACCACTGAGCCATCTCACCAGCCCCTATGGAAGTCTTAATAGTTGCAGTTAGAATTATGAGCTCAGCCGGGCGATGGTGGCACATGCCTTTAATCCCAGCTCTCAGGAGGCAGAGGCAGGTGGATTTCTGAGTTCGAGGCCAGTCTGGTCTACAAAGTGAGTTCCAGGACAGCCAGGGCTACACAGAGAAACCCTGTCTTGAAAAACCAAAAAAAAAGAAGAAGAATTATGAGCTCATATAACTACACATAACTACATATAACTACACAGTTTGAGAGCATATCTTTTGTGTCACACTCTTTCCTGGGGTGGGAGGTTGTTTGTGTTTTGTCTTTCCTTGACTGCTAAGAGGGAAAATGGAGAAGAGGAGAAGAAAGGATATTTGGATTTTCTAAGCCAGTGCAGTAAAAGCTCCAACTTGGTTTGAGTTTTAGCTACTGTGAAATTTCAGCAATCGAGGTTCTGGACAGCTCCTCCGGGCAGTGGCTCCCCTGGGAGGGGAGAGATGAAACTGCAAACCTATTAAGAAACATAAATAGACCATTCAGCATAGGACAAATGGCATCAGAAACAAAGCCTTCCAGGAGCTCACAGGGCACATCAGGCTGGCAGTTCTCTCCAGCAGTGAAGATGGCAGTGCCTCTCTTCTGAGTCTTGGTTCTGCTAATGGTTGACTGAAGGTCTTCAAGTGTCCACACAAACGCCCTGCAGCTCAGCCTCTTGCTCAGCCTTCCAGCAGTGAAAGTGGGAATGAAATCACGTCCCATCCAACCCTGAGACTCCCTGGAGATGTAAAGATGGCACCAGATTTACAATGGGGTTTAAAGGACAACTGCCTCCTCACAACCCCCACCAGCAGGGCCATGAAGCAAGCCCAACTTTTCAAGAAAATTGCTGATGCTGGAGTTCTGGAGAACAGCCACACTCACGTCACAACTCTTGAGCATGGAGATTGAAAAACCAGGCAATCTGACTGACCTGACTGACCACCCTGACATTAGGAAAAACAGTTCACCCAAATAGCAATTTCTGGGCCAGGCCCTCCCCCACTCCTTGTTCTCAACTACAAAATCCTATTCTCAGACCCTATGCCATGTGTTCTTCTATACCCCCCATATTCCAAGCTACAGAGTTTGGGATACCAACCTCTCACACCTATGAAACGTTGCTGTAAGTGTTTTAAAGGTAAACCGAGTATTTTCTTTTCCTCCACTGACTTATTACTTACAAGGTTACCTTGTGATAAACCCATCTTAAGTTGAAAATGTCAATAAGTCCAAATTAACACACCTCAGTCCTACCCAGCTTGAGAGCTAAACCTGGCCTGCCTTAAACATGCTCAGACTTACATCAGACCACAGTTGGGTAGTCATCTAACACAAAGCCCGTTTCATAATCAAGAGCTGCCTATTTCATATCATCTGTTCAATATTGCACTGAATGTGGAAAATGTGGCTGTGTTGAGAGTGATTCCGACCTGCAGGAGGTCAAAGACACTAAAGTTATTGGCTGTGACTCGAGGATGCCACAGCTTTAGGGCCATCAATTTCTGTCCGGTTGCTGCTCAGCATCACAAGACCATTACACCATGTGAACTCAAAAAAATATATCAAAATTCAAAACCCGAGGTACAGTTTCTATTGGATGCACATTGCCTTGACCTCATCATAAAGTGAAAAACTATAAACTAAATTGTGGCAAGTTGCAGACTGACTGCATTGGCAGGAATTTGTGGTAGGTGTGGGGAAGATATCCCCGGGCACAAGACAAAAGGACCTAGGATGTGTTCAGCATCTTCCTTGTTCTTGAAATTCTGTACACATTGATGAGTGCATCTCTCACCAGCTTACTGACATTTCAAGACAGCCATGACTGCCATGTGCATTGTCTGCCCCAAAAGAAGCAGTAGTTGTGACCCAACTGCAATTATTCCAGTGTGCTCTGTGCTAGCCTGGGATCAGCACAGTTCTTCCCCTTCCTGCTCTCTCTTCCCCTCTTTCTTTTCAAGACAGAAACTTTCAATAGACCAGGCTGCTTTTGGGCTGATAGAAAGCCTCCTGCTCTAGCCTCCCAAGTTCTGGCATTATAGGCAATGTGTACCACCATACTCTAGTTATAGGAGGGAAGAGGGAAGAGAAACTGAGCAAGGTGTCATGTAGCTCAGGCTGGCCTCAAACTTGACGGTGACCCTTGCACTTCCTAAACCCACTTCCTGAGTGGTTGGATTGCAAGTGTGCACCTGGTCCATAGAGAGCTGAGAATCAAACCCAGGACTTCACACAAGCTAGGCAAGGACTCTGAATCTCCCTCAGCCCTCTGCCATGGTGTCTCTCTCAAGCTTGGAACTCTGAAAATCTCAGGCATCACTGATTGCAAGATAAAGTTATGCCAGATCAGCTCCGTGTCAGACGCCCAGCAGCTTCAACTATAAATGCTGTTGGGTCTTACTAGTGAGGGTCCTCTCAGATGAGGAAAGGGAAAGGCAGCTCGGGTCTCCTGGTACCCTAGCACAGAGGCGAGATACCTGGGAAGAAAGAGGAAACCATGCGAGGCTCTCTTTTCATAGTTATACCTCAGCTAAAATGTCACACTGCCCCTAAGCAGCAAGACTGAAGCCCTGCCCTGCCCTGCCCTGAGTAAGTCCTCTTATCACTTCTTCCTCCTGAGCACTTAAAAAAAAAAAATTGGACTTAGTTTTCTCTTCAAGACGGAGTCTTATTCTGTAGCCCAGACTGGCCAAGAACTTACTACATAGCTCAAACTTGAGGCAATCCTCCTGCCTCCTGAGTGCTAGGATTACAAGAGTGTACCACCATGGCCAGCTGTCCTTCTGAGTACTTAGGAGAAACTACTTCCCTTAGTTACAAAATTCTAACTTTTTGTGTACTGTATCCCAACTCCTGATGGAGGCTTCAAGTCCCCCCGGTGAGCACCTAACACAGAATAGTCACTAAATGCACTAAGTGTTTGTTAGACTAATGGGTGGGAGGTCACTGGGGTGCTGGAGAGTAGTTATGTGCCTGCTGGTTCTCAGAGGGCTCGTGGTTTCCAGCACCAGATCAGGTAGCTTACAACTGCCTGTGATTCCAGCTCCAGGGACTCAGACACCTCTTCTTGCCTCTGAGGGTGCACATACATGGCACCCACAGAGAAACATATACATATGCAAGCAAATAAAGATAATTATAACAAGTGAATGCTGCAGTTTGAATGAAAATGGCCCCATAGTCTCATATGCTTGATTACTTACTTGGTCCCAAGTTGGTGGAACTGTTTGGAAAGGATTAGGAGGTGTGGCCTTGTGGGAAGAGGTTGTGGATGGGCTTTGAGGTTTTAAAATCCATGCCATTCCCAGTTAGCGCGCTCTCTCTCTGCTTTATGATACTGTCTTAAGATGTAAGTTCTCAGCTAATGCTCCAGCCTCATGCCTTCTTGTCTACTGTCATGCTCCCTGCCATGATGGTCATGGACACTAACCCCCTGAAATAGGAAGCTCTTTTCTATAAATTACCTTGGTCATAGTGTCTTATCGACGCACTGGAGAAGTAACTAAGACAGTGAGTTAAGTAACGAACTTTAGTCATCTTTCCCAATCAAGGAGACAGTGTAGTAGAACTATGCAAACAAAAGGTACACAGTGTGAAGTCAGACAGGGTGGCCCATCCTTGTAATCCCAACATTCAGGAGGCAGAGGCAGAACCGTGACAAGCTCAAGGCCATCCTAGGCTACATAGTAGCCTCTAGACCAGCTAGGAGTACATAAAGAGACCCTGTCACAAAAAAGTTACAATGTGTCTGTGCTCGTTAGGAGCCAGGAGATAGCTCTTGGATAGCCCTGCATTGGATACTTCTTATTGCTACAAGCAACAATATTAACCATTTTAATCATTTTTAAGTATACAGTGGAGCTCTGTAAGCATATTCACAATGTTGTACGCTGAGCCATAACTATTCATTTCTCAACACACACACACACAGACACACATCCTAGAAAACGGAGAGAGAAGGGAGAGAATAAGGGAGAAGGAGAGAGAGAGAGAGAGCAATGTTGTTATGGTGGCCACTCCTGTAGACCCAGTTACTACAGGTAGAGGCAGGATTTTGAGTCCCATAACAACCTGAGCTACATACTAACCGTGTTTAAAGGGGGAGAGGGGTAATGGTAGAAGGCTTAGATAGCTTAGTAGTTAAAAGCACTAGCTTCTCTTCCAAGGACCTGGGTTCAATTCCCAGCACCCACATGGTGGCTCATAACCTACCACCAGGGAATTCAGCACCCTCTTCTAGCTTCCATGGGCACCATGGCACACAGACATACATGCAGGCAAACCCAACCACACAATTCTTTGGTTTTGTTTTTTAATTGGGCTACGGGTGTGACTTAGTTAGTAGAGGGCTTGCTTTGAACGCATGAAGCCCCATGTTCCATAGCCAGCACTATATTAAACCAATGAGGAGGCGCATGCGTGTAGCTCCAGCACTTGGTAGAGGCATGAGAATCAGAAGTCTAGGTTTTTGTTTCCTCGTTGTTGTTTTGTTTGTCAACTTGACAAAAGCTTGAGTTTGCTGGGAAGAGGACCAGTAGGACTATCCCTCCATCCCAGCCTGGCCCGCACACAAGTATATGGGGACATTTTTCTTGATTGATGAGGGCTGTAGGAGGGCCCTGCAGGGAGGACCATCTGTGGACACTCAGTGGTCCCGAGTGCTGTAAGAAAGCAGGCTGAGCAAGCCAGGAGCAAGAAGTCTCAAAGGTTTCCTCCACATCCTCTGCTTCAGGTCCTGCCTCCAGGTTCCAGCTTGCCTCTTCCCTTCATGGTGGACCATGCTGTAAACTGAAATAACCTTTTCCTCCCCGGGTTGCTTTGGCCATGGTGTTTATCACGGCAATAGAAACCTAACTAAGACCCAGTCAAAGGCTTAATGCTAGAGAGTGTCTGTCTGGTGCTCACAGTGTAATGCCATCCGTTTGTTCACAGTACTGACGGAGGAAAAGAAGAAAAAACCATTGCAAGTTCAAATTTCAGTCATGAAGATTTGGCTCTGCCTTTTTGTGTGTTTGTTTCCCTAACGAGTTTATAGTTGTAGATCCTAAATCAGTTTGCCTCTGCTTTCCCAGTCCTGGAATTACAAGCATGCACACCACGCCTGGACTTCTTTTGGTGGTGGTTGTGTTGTTTTGGGAGTCATGACCTGATTATGGTAGCCCCAGATGGCCTGAACTCAGTGTAAGCCTGGGGCTAGATTCTTACACATAAAGATCTGCCTGCCTCTGCACCTCAAGTATATGTACCGTAAACCCCTGGCTATGCCTGGGTCTTTTTAACCCGGGTTTTAGGGATTGAACTCGGGCCTTTATGTGTTTGAGGCAGGCACATTACTGACTGAGCCTTCTCCCTGACCCCTTAGCTTTTGGGGTATGTGTTGTCCAAAGCACAGGCCTGGAAAACAGATGTATCTTGTAACTGGACTCCAGACAAGTTCTTCCAGGTCTCTGGGCCTCAGTTTCTTCTTCTTTGAGTGAGAGAGGGCCATTATCTCTGATCAGAACCCAGGCTCCCTTTAAGCTTCACACTCTCCACACTCTTCACCTGCATCCCCACAGTGGTACCCCATCCCTACCCTCTCGCCCCTACTCCTCATCCCCTACCCCCACCCCCACAGCTAGAGCTGCCCTCTGTCCTAGAGGACAGTTGCTGAACTTAGAAAAGTCCTCCAGAAGGACTCAGTGTTCTCTCTGCACTCCCAAGGCAACCACTCTCCCAGCAGTAGGAGACCTGCAGGACCTGGGAAGTAACTGCAAACGGCTGCCTCCAGAGGCTGACAGTTTTCTTCACAGGTGGCAGAGTGAAGCTATTTGAGAATCAGCTTGCAAAGCACCTGGCCCTAAACACCTCCTTCCTACTCCTGCTTAGCCAGAGAGAAAGCAGCAGCTTCCCTCTCAAGGGAGCCCTGAGGTAGGGCCCTACAGTGCTGTCCAGACCTGGTTGAGTGAAGAAGGCAGAAGAGATAATTAAAGGCCTTAGCTCGGGATGAAGCAAACTTTTCCAACCAAGAGCACATTGCAGCCGCTCAGCTCTGTCATAGCAGTGCCATCGGCCACACAGAAATGAATCTGGGTGGCCTTCTCCCAGGAAAGCCTTAGTCATGCTCGCTGACGATTCCATTCCTGAATGATCTCACAGGGCTTTCTTCAGATTTTTCTCCAGCCATTTAAAATAGAAAGCCTAGATTTAGTTCAATTTCATTCAAAATAAATAAATAAATAAGATGAGTCCTGGGCCTTTAATCCCAGCACTAAGCAATTTGAGTCAAGAGGAATCAGGAGTTCAGGACCAACTTGGGCAACATAAAAGAACCTGTCGAAAATATCTATCTCAGTCAAAAATAGTGGTACATGCCTTTAATCCCAGCACTCAGGAGGCAGAGTCAAGTGGATCTCTGTGAATTCGAGGCCAGCCTGGTCTACAAAGTGAGTCCAGGATAGCCAGGACTGTAATACAAAGAAATCCTGTCTCAAAACACACACACACACACACACACACACACACACACACACAGAGAGAGAGTATCTCTTGATGCATTTGGCCCATGAGCTAGATTGCCAAGCTACACTTAGATATTTGCTTTGATGTTGTTGTTGTTTTTTTTAATTTTAACTATTTTTTCTTAGCAGAGGAAGGTATGTATGTATGTGTGTATGCATGTGCATATTGTGTGTGTGTGTGTGTGTGTATGTGACTTTATAGCACATGCTCACAATCTCAGCACTCAAGAAGTTGAATCAGCAAAAATTAACCAGATATGGGGGCACATGCCTTTAAACCTAGGATTTCGGAGGCAGATGCAAGCGGATCTTTGAGTTCAAGACCAACTTGGTCTACAGAGTGAATTCTAGGACAGCCAGAGCTAAATAGAGAGACCCTGCCTCAAAATAACAACAAAAAGATTGCCAGAAGTTTAAGGCCAGGTTGGGTTATATGGCTAACAATAATAAATAGCAACCTTAAAAACAAAATAAAATTAGAATAATTCATAGTTTTAATATGCAGAGGTATCTATTTCTACCAATGAGATTATTTACCTATCCTTCCTCTCTAGCTAGCTTCTTGTATCATTTCTGTCTAATATGACAGCTACTCATTTTGTTTGTTTGTCTGGTTTTAGTGAGCAACAGGGGTGATGCTTGAGACGGAGTCTCAATCCCACATTGTAGCCATGCTGACCTAGAATTTGATAAATAGCTCAGGCTAGCCTCAGACTCTTGGCAATCCTCCTACCTCAGGCTCCTGAGAGCTGTGATTGTGTCAAGGATGACCTTGAACTCCTGATCTTTCTGCTTCTACTTCATGAATATTGAGATTATAGGTATGCACTATAAGATTGTATCTATCTACCTATCTACCTATCTATCTATTGATCAATCGATCTATCGACAAGGTCCTGTTACCTGGAACTCACTATGCAGAACATTCTGTCTCCAACTCTGCCTCTACCTCTCCAGTGCTGGGATTAAAAGTGTGTGCCACCACACCTGTAAGTTTTTTAAGGTGGAAATATCCAATTTCTCTCAAGAATGGCTGAGATGAGACTGAGGCAGCAGTACACAAAACTGCACAGTTCCTGGAAAGCCCACAGAAAGCGATAAGGCCAGAGCCATCTTGGGGGTCTGAAAAACAGGCGTTCCCATCCTTTTGCTTTAACTTGCTTTTCTTTACAAAGTATTCATTGTCCATTTGCTCTCTTTGGGCAAGCAATAAATGGATTATCAGCAGGCTTAGGTTTTAAGAAGAAAGTGCTAGATTTACAACACAGCCTCCAGAAAATTCCTTGGGTCAGGTGATAGGGATAACTTGGATAGCAACTGGCAGGACCTTCTGGGTTCCCAAGGGACCGAGGATCTAGGCTCTCACCTGCTCCTTAGTCTAGTCATTGTCTCTTTGGGGTTCAGTTAGGGATCGCAGTGGATTGCTTACTTGGAGTTGTTTCATTTGTTTGCTTATTTCTGGCCTATCTTGATCCCTTTATTTCTAGGTTTACAATCCATAATAACTATATATGAGGCTGCTTGGATTCCTGGACTCAACAGGGACCTCCAGGCTCTGTAAAAGTTGGCCAGATCATGACACAGTTGCCTGGGAAAATCCTAGAGGTGGTTAAATGTTTGCAACTTTGATTTTATCAATGAGTGATAACACCTTGTGTCCAAATAACGTTGGAAAGTTATAAGACCATTAAATATAAGCAAGCAAGTGAGCAACACACACTGCATCCCATCAAACTAAAATAAATCCTCCCTCCCTTTAAAAATAAACAAATAAATAAAAATAAAAAATGAAAAAGGAGCCAGGCATGGTGGTGCCTTTAACCTCAGCACTCTGGAGGCAGAGGCAGCCAGATCTCTGTGACCTGGAGGCTGGGGTGGTCTATATTGCAGGTTTCAGGATAGACAGGGCTATGAAGAGAGACCCTGTCTAACAAATAAACAAATAAATAAGTGAAATAAGAAAGACAAAAGGAGAAAGGGGGAGGAGATGGCTGAGCAACTAGGGCCACACACTGCTCTTGCAGGGGCCCTGAGTTCTATTCCCAACACCGCATTCTGCCAGCTCACAACCACCTGTATCCACAGCTCCAGGCAGTCCCAGGATTCCAATAGCCTCCTCCAGCATCCATACACATATACATAGACAGATAGACACGTGATTGAAATAAATTTTATTTTTAATGAAAGAAAAGGTGTGGGACTTGGTCACTCACATATTCGTTTTAACTGGTTTCCAGTGCATCTTCAATTTTCTGAACACATCTCTATTACATCTAAGATCTTGTTTCTACTCATAAAAGAGATAGAACCAATTCTGCCTTCCTTTACCATTAAGGAAATGGAGGAAGGGTTGGGAAAGAGACCTGTCCTGAGTCCTGACCTGACTCTCAGTTTAGCACTCTTATTGACCTGCTGTGCACCACTGATGCACCAGAAGGTGGCATGGAGGGCCAGTGCCGACAGGTGCTTTAGTTCTGTTTCAGGGCCCCGGATTCTCAGGTTCCAGAGACCAGATCCGAAGCACAGAGGTCGGGGTTGGGGTTCAGCTCCATTCATCAGCAATTCCCAGGATCTTAAAACAGTGATGTGGGGTGGGAGTACATTGAAGATTCGCCTTAGCCTGCAAAGTCCCTCCCTCCTGTAAGGAGAGGACTCCTAGCCCCCATCAGATTTGCTAGGGATCCTTCGGCTGCCTCTCCCCAAGTCCCTTGCTCCGGCCCTCGCGGCCCTCCTCGGAGACCCCCGGGCGCATCCTATCCACGGAGGTCGGACTCTGCCCCCGCCCCGCCTTCCCCCTCCCCCCGGGGGCGGTGGCCCATGGCGGGTGCTCTCATTGGCTGAGGCGCAAGCAAGGGCTAGAGGCAGTGGTGCTGATTGGCCAGGGTGGCTCGGCGAAGCTTGGGAGCCTGGTGAGTCGCTGGGGGAAGCGGAGCAGACGCCAGGCGCAGCCAGGAGCATCGGAAGGTGATCGCGCAAGTCCGGCCCGCGGATCGCAGCCTGTAGATCGCAGCCCGGGCCTGGAGGTAAGTGCGACGCGTCTGTACGCGCGTGGCTCGCCCTTCTGAAGGAAGCCAGAGAAGGACATCTTCCTCTAGAATCCGGGCCCTCCATCCAACCAGTACGCGGGATCCTGCTCCGAAAGGAAAGGGTCTCCCACCTCCCAGGCCCCAGAAAGCAAAACAGCTTCGTGTAACCTTCAGAAATGGGGCCGTCCGTCCTGCCCACTGGCTGGAGGGGGAAATCCCTCCCTCGTTTAGTCCTTGGAATAGAGTCCCCCCCCCCCCCCCAAGTGGAGTCCTGCCTCCGCTAATATCTAGACCCTTTCTCATCTCCTCCCTTTCCTAAAAATCTAAGTTAGGTTCTCTTGCTTCTCTCTCTCTCTCTCTCTCTCTCTCTCTCTGTCTCCTTGGAATGTTGAGGACACAGCTCGACAGAAGGGTCCTATCCCTCCCCAACTGTGAAAGTCCTGGAGAGTAAGACCCTCCTTTCAACAAGGACATCCCAGGCCAAATCACCTGCATGCCCATTCCAGAAACTAGGTGCTGGATTCTGGGGACAAATGACTTCTCTTCTATTCCTATGAAGTCTCTTCCCACCTATAGGAGAAGCCATAACCCCCTAAACAAGGCTTTTAGGGGCCTCCACTTCCCAGGCCTAGAGCCTCCAAACTCTAAGAGCACAGATGGCCTTGGCACTGCAGGACCAGCAGGCACCCCCTTCCACCCCCACCTCCAACACAAATGTAAAAGTCTGTTATTCAGTGTTACCCTACAGACGCAGGTCTCTCTCCGCCTGGACAAAGGGCTATCAACATAGAGAAGAGCTGTTGGCCCACTTCCAAGGGTCCCCTGTTCGTTTCTTGGGGCTGCCCCCATCAAGTCCCGTGGATATTGCCTGATGGAATTCCCTGGGCATTAGGCCAAGAGAAGGCTGCTGCTGGGCTTGTCCACTGGTCTAGGGACACTGTTGGCTTAGCTGTGTGCCTCCCTCACACTAGCCTGAGAAGGTCTGGTGGGGGCAGGTCAGGAGACAGGAAAAAATTGAATCTTGGCCTGTTCTCTGGATCTGGGATGTGGGTTGGGGAGAGAGATGTTTCCTGGAGGCCAAAGGACAGCTCTGGGAGGGACAATTAACCCTGCCTGCAATCCTACGATGTAAAAGAGCATCTACATTAAGACTGACCGTTCATTTGGTACCTGAACCAACTGAGGCACTGGCTCAGAGAGAAAGGAATGGCTCAAGGTCACCCAGCCAGTCACTGACAAAACCAGCGTAGCTCCTATAGGGTCACTGGGGCTCCCCAACACTAGCTCCAGTCTTCACATGTACAGTGGGCACATCTGGGCACCATGTCCACTCATCACAGGACGCAGCCACACTGAGAAAGGCAACGCAGAAGGAGCAGAATTTGTAGAAGGTCTGTGAACACTCCACAGACTCTGGTGGGATCCATTCCTGGGGGCTTAAGGGTTTCTGTTTTGCACCTTCTGCAGTGAAAAGCTTGCCAAAATCCAGATCAACCCAGTAGAATGGATGTTATCAGTTACAATAAGCTAGAGCCAAGGCTACTGTGAGGACCGCGGCTGCGTGACTGGGTTTGCTCCAGGAAGAGGTGCTGAGGAAGGTGCACCCCTTTCCTTCCTGCTGCCTCTGCTCATTCTCCCTGGCTCCCATTCTCTACAGCAATGGCTTGTCCCTGCTCTGCTCATTCTCCCTGGCTCCCATTCTCTACAGCAATGGCTTGACCCTGCTTAGATCCAGCGCCCTTTCCTGGCACACGGGTGATTTTCTGGGACCATTTAGTGATCACCAAGCAGTAGTGACCAGACCCTCACAGATGGGAGAGCTGGGGTACCAACTCTCCCTGCCCCTTCCTCTGTTCAGCTATCAGCTGGCGTGTAGCTGTCATACAAGAGCTGAGTTCAAGGTGAAAACGTAGGGTAGTGGTTTCCATCTGCTTCTTGGTGTGTGATCTTGGGAAGATTTCCTTTTCTCTTTCCTTTTCCTTTCCTTCCTGTTCTTTTCTTTTCTTTTTAAAGGCAGTCTCATATAGGACAGGCTAGCCTCCATCTCCCTGCATAATGGAAGATGACCTTGAACTTCTGATCCTTCTGCTTTCACCCCCTGAATGCTGGGACTGTGTGAGTTTACCACATCATCACAGCCAGCTTCCATGCAGGGCTGAGGCCAGGGCAAAGGGCTTGCTCCATGCTAGGCGGGCACTTTACCAGCGGAGCTATATCCCCTGACCTTTGGGGAAGTCCTCCTCTCTGTTAGTTATCCTCAGAGTAAAATAAGTTGATCCTCAAAGTATATAGCACATCTCATAAGTACAAACAGTGCTCACCATTTCAACTACAAAGGCAAATCAAGCCAGGCGGTGGTGGCACACAACCAATCCCAGGTGAGGCGAGGCCAGCCAGGTCTACAGAACAAGTTCCAGGACAGTCAGAGCTACACAAAGAAACCCTGTCTGGGAACCATCCTCTCAAAGAAGAGACAGCTGGAATGGGTAGTGTGTCAGCCGTGCCTCTGGATGCACCCAGGAATCTCTGCTGCAGACAGGACAAAGGCAACAGACAAACCCGGGCCATGGGAGAAGTGGGCATTTCAAGGAAACAGAGCAGTGTGTGCAACAGACCTTAAACCCAGTTGGAACCTAGGGCCAGCCATCTATTGACTACTTCTGCCTGGAGCAACATGCACAGTCATTGACTTCTCTGAGCCTCAGCTCCTTCTTTCTAGCCTGGAGGGTGGGCATCCATAGGGGTGGGCATCGGGTAAGGGGTGGGCATCAGGCCAGGGGTGGGCATCAGGTAAGGGGTGAGCATCAGGCCAGGGGTGGGCATCAGGTAAGGGGTGGGCATCAGGCCAGGGGTGGGCATCAGGTAAGGGGTGGGCATCAGGCCAGGGGTGGGCATCAGGAAAGAGGTAGCTTGCATTGAGGTTTCTTATTCTTAACCCCACTGGCACTTTGAGTTGGGTGATTCTCAGCTGTGAGGTTTATCATCTTCGTTGCATTTTACACACTTGAGGAAATCTCTCCCATTAGGATAGGATGGATTTATGGGTATGATGTCTGATGTGTGAGCATGAGTTTGGATCCCTGGCACCCACCTAAAAGCCAGGCTAGCCAGTTGGGGAAAGGAGACAGGTAGGTCCTTACTGAGCCAGTCTTGCCAAAAGGATGAGCTCCAAGTTCAGTGAGAGACCCTGTCACAAAGAATAAGGTGAATAGCAGTAAGACACCTAATGATGACCTCTGGACTCCACACCACACACACACACACACACACACACACACCCCATACACCACACATACACACACACCACACATAAACTCACACATGCACACACACACACACACACACACACACACACATATACACATATACATGCATACCACACATACACACATAAACCACACGCACCACAATACCCACACCCACACATACACACCACCACACAGCACACACACACCTCACATACACACACACCCTTACATCTCACACACACACACACACACACACACACACACACTCTCCAGATGACTCAATATCTGGTAGAGGATAAATTCTTCCTCCTCTCCCTCCTCATTGGGGACAGCTGGCCTAGTGTGGCTTCAGACATGGCTGGTGTTGGAGCTAAGCCCACCCTGTTGCCCCAGCTCCTTGCTGTGGTTTCTCCCTGATGGGAAGGTGGGGAGCGCTCTGTTGGTAAACCTCCATCTGTGTCCCTTTAGTCTCTGTCCTTTCAGGAGAACTCTGCCATTTGCAGAGCACCATTAGGATTCCCATTTCGCAGACCATAGAGATGAGAAGTCTGGTCAGAGAGCATCTTCCCTTTCCACACAGAGGCCTAAGTGCTGCTCGGAGAGAAGCGCTGGACATTGATTACATCTGTTTCTCTCCATGGGAGGGGGTTTGTACACGCCACAACGTGCATGCTGAGGTCAGAGAACAACTCTTTTAGGATCCACTCTTCCCTAATTGGTGGGGCCCCAGGATTGAATTCAGGTCTTTAGTCGTGGGAGCAAGTGCCTTTACCTGCTTGCTGAGCCCTGCATGTAATTTTAGAGACCATCTTGTTCGAGAGACTTTCTCAGAAAACGTGAGGCTCTCATACAGTTTAAATTCCATGGAGACCCAGCGGCCAGGGATTTGCTCCAGCAATGTCTCCACATGTGTGCAGATTACTAAGGAGCACCCACTTGTCATCCCAGTGTGGAAGGGGCAGCGTCCTGTATGCTCCAGTGGAGAAAGGAAGGGACTTTTTAGAATTAGGTAGATTTAGGCCCCAAGCCTGGAGAGGTGTCAGAGATGAGTGATTTAGTGAACTACAGTCACTGGGACAATATAGAGAGGATGGTCTTACTTTAAAAACATAATATAAATACACAAGAAAATGGGCAGTTAGGGGCCAGGGAGATGACTGAGTGGGTAGAGAGACTCATCACCAACGACCTGAGTTCCATCCTCAGGGCCTACAGAGCCAAGGAGAGAAACAACTCCTAAAAACTTGTCCTTCAGCTTCCATGAGAATACTGTGACGCACACACACAGATAAATGTATTTAAATTTTTTAAAGAAGATGAATCACCTTCTCACCACTTCAGACAGCTCATCAGTCTTATAGAAAGAAAAAAAAATGACAGTTGAAAGGATTAAAAGGAAGTCCTGAGAAGGGGGGCAGCCCGTTCGCATGTGTTCAGGAGGAGCCCTGCCAGTGGCTCCTGCTGGCACAAAGCGAAGCCCATACTTTGTGGATCCATACCTGATCCATACCTCAAGTTGCCAAAGGCAGAGGTTCAGACTTGTCCCCTGGCAAAAGACAGACCACAAAACCCTCCTAAGTGATAGCTGGGCGGCCCAGGGCCTGCAAGAGAGCTCAGCAGAGCAGATCGATAGCCCCATGCACCACCGTGCCTGACAGGGTTCTCAGCTGAAAGTCAGGGGAGGACTCTGGGGGAGCCGTGCTCCAGTGCCTCCTCCCATGCCTGACTAGCCTCTCTATAACACTAAACACTAAGCTCTTAAAGACTGGCTTCCAATCACACATTCCCTCAGTAATTCCAACTCCAAGGGCAGATTGTCCTTCAAAAGCCGCTTCAAAAGCTGTCTTATTTTCTTTTCCTTTTCTCCTCTCCTCTCGTCTCCCTTTCCTTCTTATCTTCTCCCCTTCCTCCCCTCTCCCCTCCCCTCCCCTCACTTCCTTTCCCCCAGCCCTTAATATTTTGAGACAAGACCTTATGTAGCCCAGGCCAGCCTTGCATTTGATATGTAGCTCAGGCTGCTCTCAAACTCATGACGGTCCTCCAGCCTCAGGATCCATGTGCTCAGTTGTAGACTCTGGCACCTTTATGGAAATTTTCCTTTAACCAGAAAACCATTTCTCCCTCCACCCACACCCTAGTCTCCCTTGGTTCCTTCACTGTTGTCTGGTTCTCTCCCCTTCATTCATTCCCTAGCAAGCAGGGCTTGTGCCAGTCTTGTTTGTGCCCACCTCCCAAATGCACTGCCAGGTTTCTAACAGTAAGAGACATCACTGCATGAATCTCTGCATTTAGAAAAATTATTTGTGGGGCTGAATAGATGGCTTATCAGTTAAGAGCACTGTATGCTCTTCCAGACAACCTGGCTTCAATTTCCAGTAGCCACATGGCAGGTGGCAGGTCTCTGTAACTCCAGCTTCAGGGGACTGACATCCTCACACTGACACCAATGCACATAAAATAAAAATAAATCAGGCATTTAAGGAAAAAGAAAATTATTTGTATTTTATGTGTATGACTGTTTTTGCGTGCGTGTGTTATGTGTGTGTGTGTGTGTGTATGTGTGTGTGTGTGTGTGTATGTGTGTGTGTATTATGTATGTCTGTGTGTGTTATGTGTGTATGTGTGCGTGTGTCTGTGTGTGTGTCTGTGTATGTTATGTGTGTGTGTGTGCATGTGTCTGTGTGTGTGTGTCTCTGTGTGTTATGTGTGTGTGTGCGTGTGTATGTGTGTGTGTCTGTGTATGTTATGTGTGTGTGTGTGTGCATGTGTCTGTGTGTGTGTGTTTGTGTGTGTTATGTGTGTGTGTGTGTGTGTGTGCGCGTGTGTGTGTGTGTGCGTGTGCGTGTGTGTGTGTGTGTGTGTGTGTGATGTGTGCCTTGTCCCTGAGCAGGTCAAAGGAAGGCACCAGATACCCTTGATGGACAGTTCTGAGTAGACATGTGGCTGCCGAGAACCAAGCCCAGGCCCTCTGCCAGAACAGCAAGTGTTCTTATTACTGAGCCATCTCTCCAGGGCTAGAGTCTAGTGGACTCTGTGAATTGTCGTTGTGAGAAAACAGACAATGCATTAAACCGAGTGTTTAAAGTACCTTATAGGATAACGTTCTGTGACATTAAGCATATCCAGGGCTGCTGTGACGTAACATAGCTCTAAGCTATCCTCATCACCCTGTAAGGAAGAATAAGTGGTCACTCCTCACGCCTTGGGTCCCAGTCTCTGCAGATTTGTCTGTCCTGAATACTTCCTATTGATGGACCTGTATTCCATGTGACCTTAGTGTTTAGCTTCTCCATGTCTGTGTATGCAGCAGTACTTCTTCCTGTTTTAGGAATGAACAATATTCCGTCATATAGGTTGATCGTGACTTGCTCCTGCATTCATCAGCCACCCAATAGGTGTGAGAAGGTGATAGAAATCTTGCCTACTGTGAACATGTGTGTGCTGGTCATGGCTTAAAGACCTGCATTTGAGCCGCAGGTGCAGCTCATTTGGTACAGTGCTTGCCTAGCTTGTACGAAGCTCTGGCTTTAAAGTCATCCACAGCTACAAATGAGCTTGAAGCCCACCTAAGGTATGTGGAGACCCTGTCTTTAAAAGGAGGGTAGGTATTTTCTGGAGAGGTGGCTTAGCAGGGAAAGTGCTTTGCCTGCAAGTATGAGGATTGGAATTTGGATCTGCAGAGCCTTTATAAAAACCAGGCAGACTCACTGGCCACCACCACCACCATCACATCACACTGGACATGCAGGACAAAGAGGAAGAAAAGCCTTCTTTCAGTATATACCCAGGAGCCAAACTGACAATCTGGGGCTGACACCCTGTTGAACCTGAGGAACTATTTACATTCCCACCTGCAGTGCGTGAGGGCTCCAGTGTCCACAAGTCCTCAGTAAATTCCTGTCTTCTTCTTTGTTAACTTAGCCTGCTCAGTGCGATGTTGCTACATTGTTGTTTTGACCTATATTTTGGTAACCGCTGGCTCTCGCTGTGGTATTGAGTATCTGCTGCTCATGTGCCTGCGATTCCTTAATGTCTCTCCAAGTCCTTTTTCTACTTAAAAAACAATTGTGGACTCAGGCTGTTGGGGCACCTGTTTAATCCCAGACCTGGGAAACAGACGGGTGAATCTGAGCCGAGCCCAGTCAGGACTAAGAGAGCTGCAAGGCAGCCTGAGCTACTTTGTGAGTAACCTCATTAAACGAAAGTTTCCATTAAAAAATTATCACATTAATTCATTAAGGGGTCACAAATGTATTGTGTGGTTGTGGAGGTCAGAGAGCAACTTCCTCCGTGTGGGTTCTGGGCATCAAACTCTGGTCGTCAGGCTTGGTGGCAAAAGCCTATACCCGAGTTATCTGATGCCCCTCATGTCCCCTTTGCCTGCTTTTCTACTGGGTTTGCCTTTCTAAATTGAAGTTGTGGTTACTTTATTTATATTTATGTTGGTTGGTTGGTTAGCTGATTGGTGTGTGCGTGCATGTATGTACATGCCACATATGAGGTCAGAGGACAACTTTTGGGAATTGGTTCTCTCCTCCATGTATGTTCTGGGCATTGAACTCAGGCTGCTAGGCTTAGCATCAAGCCCCTTTTCCCACTGAGCTATTTTGCTGACCCATGAAGTTGCGATTTGTGTCACCATTTCCTGGTCCATTTAAACTGTTGCTCAGTTCCTGTATAAGTCAGGAACTGTCTGTGACCTTGGAATACAGGCGACTCCAGGACAGTTCCTGCCCACAAGGAAATCACTGTGTAAAGCAGGTTTGCAGCCTCGACGCTGCTGGCTTCATAGGAGGGGGCAGCCATCTGCTTTAAGGCTTCTCTCTGAGATGTTGGTAGCATACCTCCACACAAGTGGTGACAACCACAACCTCTCCATCACTGAGTGAGTGTTCTGTTCCAGGTTGAGAATCCCCTGTTTAGAGGTGCTGTGTGACTGGTCCTTGGAGACATGTTATTGGAATACCCAACAACAGACCAAAGAAAGCTTTGGCCCAGGTCAGTCTTGGTGAACTAATATGTTTCCCAGAATTCTCTACATGGGGTGAGTAGCTCGGAAGCATGGGTGATGCTCACAGAAGCTTATACGTCTCCTCGGCTTCCTGGAGTCCTGTAAGTCTCCCTGTCCTTGCTCTGGGAGGAGAAACAACTACAAAGAGGCTGAACAAACATAGACAGCCATAATTTCTGTCTTGAGGCATATTGTTGGATGTTGGATAGGTGGGTGGGTAGATGGATGGATGCATGCGTGCATACATGGATCAGCAGATGAGCGGATGGATGGATGGATTCAACTGCTTTATTTGTTGGACAGATTGATGAATGTGTGAACGGATGGATGGATGGATGGATGGATGGATGGATGGCAGACTGTACTTTGTAATATTTGGACATGTTCCTGAGGCTGCACTGAGGTTCCACTTTTCTTACTGGAATATGCTACTTTCATTCACTTCTGAACATGGTAGTCCTCACACTTTTAACATGGGCATGCCCTAGAGCTTTGTAAAACAGACAAAAAGCTTAATAAAATCGCCAGCTGATAGACCACTCTCAAACCAGTTTCCTTGCCCTCTGCAAATCTTGACCAATCCCTGTCCTACAAATCTGACAATCTCCAGAAGTCCCATTGCCTTCTGCCAGACTCTTCATTAGATACTGGCGTCATAGAGGAGCATGCTGACAGCGTAGAGTCCTTTGGCTGCACTAAGTCCCTCAAACCTGGACCCACTGAGCTTTAGAACCTCTTTATTTACACTGAGGAGATGGCTCAGTGGATAAAAGTACTTGTCATACAAGATGAAGATCTGAGTTCAAATCCCTGTAACCCTCATAAAAGTCAGATGCATCCCAGTGCTTCTTTAAGGAGATGGGAGATGAAGTGAGGATAATCCCAGAAGCCACCAGCCAGCTAACCTGTGAGCATGTGAAACACACCACCACCACCACCACCACCACTACAGGGACTGACACCTGAGGTTGTTCTCTGACCACCCCCACCCCTGCACACACAAGCACTGATGTTCACATGAGAGGCCCTGGGTAGGCCCAGCATTTTCTTCAGTACAGAAGGAAAAAGAGAGCGAGAGAGAGGGAGAGAGAGAGAGAGAGAGAGAGAGAGAGAAGAAAGTCTTTAAGAACTGGAAGACCACATAGTAGGTAAAGTGTTTGCCACAAAACCATGAGGACCTGAGTTTGATCCCCAGCATAAAAAGCCAGGCATGGCGGTGCACTGGTCACCTACACTGGGAGGGTAGAGCCAGAAGGATCCTAGTGCTCACTGATCTTCGGTGTAGCCTAACCATAAGAGGCAAGGCAGAGTGTTCCTAAGTAATGCCACTCAAAGTTGACCTTTGCCCTACCCCCACATGTGTCACACATGCATTCTCACATGTTCATGTGCATACAACAGAAAAATAAGTCGTGGGGGAAGGGTGAAAAATCACGGCTCTTGTGAATGGAAAAAACCAAACACTTGTCATTGGGTTTAACAAGCAGATGTTGCAAGTTCAAAGGAAAAGCCAAACCCAGCACACCGAGAGAAATGATGGTGTGGATCACAAGTGGAGGCAGGAATGGTCCTGAGGGGGCAGAACTTGCTTATCTCTCCGTTTCCTGCAACTTACAAGGAATTTTAAAAGAAAACAAGCTGGGAAAAGACTGGACTCAGATAACCCAAAGGCTGGGGTTTCTGTAGCAGGGTGTAGTTTCCCAATGATTTCTCCCTGTAAAACCAGGGTTTCCAGAGTGGGGAGGCTCTCGGAGGGACGGAGGCAGGAGAGTTCAGGACAGAGCAGCCACCAGCTAGGTGACCCCTCTATGAGTTTGGGCTGTACTCAGAGATCCACTGGGGACCACAGTGGGGTTCTGAGCCAGGTAGTGAGGTGATTTCATTAGCACTTGAAGAAACCGCACAGCATGTGGCAGCCCATCTTCTTCCACAGTTGAGTCCAGGTTCCATTCGGGAACCAGCCAATCCTGGCCTCGCACCAAGAGCTTTTAAGACCTTAAAGTGCCTTGGGGGCGAGGTTGGCGGAATGCCAGCCAAAAGAGCAAGGCACCGCCACACAGGCAAGCCTGTTCCCAAGCAGGAACAAAGGCATCCTCCCCTCTCCTTGTCCACTGCTGTAAATAGCTCTCCGCTGGCTCTGCAGTCTGAGCTCCTTTGTGGGGACAGGCTGGAAATGAACATACTGGGAAGTGTTTGTGCAAATTACTGCCTGAATGCACAGTGTACACCTGGCAGCCTGCCCCGGCCCTGTGTGCACCACCTCCCGGGACCTACAAGCCAGGCTCAAAGAATAGACACACACAAGAGCGTGGACATTGTGACCTAGGGACAAGCTTGAGGAAGACTTCCAAGCTGAGCAGTCAGGTTAAGAAGAGAAGCAAATCTTCAAAGGATCCAGACCAAATTTCATTATCGTGGCAGTAACTCACAAACAACAAAGGGGCAGACATCCTAAGAGCACGCCTGAACTATGCATCCCGCAAGACAGGACTGAGATTTCAAACATGGGAAACAGACTCAGAAAGTAGGCCCCAGAGAGAGCTGTTCGTACAAGCACATCCACTGTCTACTAGCCACGTGGATGTGTCTGGGAAATCTTGCAGCTCCCTGGTTTCAGGGGACTCATTTGTCAGTTCAAGCAAGAATGTTTCTAGTCGCTGTGGACTGGGGTGAGGGAGCCCACATACCACAGCAAATAGAAAAGTAAAATCAAAACATTTAAAAAAAAAAAAAAAGTGGGGCTGGCGAGCTGGCTCAGCCCATGAAAGGGTGGAATGGGATCTCCAGGACCTATCCCGTGGGAGCAGAGAACCGGCTCCTGCAGGTTACCCTCTGCCTGCCACACGTTCGCCACCATGCCGTGTGCGGTCCCAAGTAAACCGAGTACTTTAAAAACTGTAATTAAAAATTCTGCTGTGTGGGATGATGAATGGCCGTAATCTCAGTATTCCAGAAGCGGAGGCAGGAGAATTGTGAGTTTGAAGTCAGCTTGGTATATGATTCTATCCAGCCAGGGCTGTATAATAAGATGGGGGTGAGAGGGAGTGGGGTGGGGTGTGTGCTGAGGGTACAGCTCCATCGGTAGAAAATGTGCACAGCACACACACATCATTAGCACCACACAAACCAGACATGCGCGCCTGTAATCCTGGCATCAAGAACTAGAGGCAGGGAGATAAGAAGTTCAAGGTCACCCTTAGCTACAACTATTTAGCAAGTTTGAGGTTAACCTGAGAGGGGTGAGACCCTATCCAGAGGGGGAGTACACGGAGTGAGCACCCTGCATTCCAGAGACTGAGGCAGGAGGATCGCCTTTAGTCACAGACCAGTCTGGGTCACAGACTAAGACACTACTTAAAACAAATGAACAGCCAGGCTAGGCGGCCCACCCCTTTAATATCAGCACTCAGGAGGCAAAGGCAGGCAGATCTTTGTTTGTGAGTTCAAGGCCAGCCTGATCTACAGAACAGCAGAGCTATACAGTGAGACAATCTCAAACAAACCCTCACATAAACACTCGGAGGGAAGCTTGGCTCTTGCATGCTGATTTCTGAAACCTTTCAACTATTGCCAATTCAGAGATGAATTGGTTGGCTGATGAGAGGGACATCTTCCCCACGGAGTTGGGAAACTCTTAGCAGCCAGGTTCTGATAGTCCTTCTTGGAATGGAGTAGGCTCAACAGTTTGCATTCTTGTTGCTTGCCATGGCACAAAAGGTCACTGTCGTTATCCAGGTCAGCTCCCCACACATGTGTCCTATTTGAACTCTACTTTGCTATTTGTGGTAAATGGTCCCCCTCACCCCAGTTCTCAGTGACTAGTTAGAGTTGTATGGGAAGGGGTGGGGGAGGAGAGGTAAGCACACATATCTTGCCTTTTATATTCTCCTTTTCTGGTTGGCGTTGTGCTCCCTGCTCTGTGAATGAACACTTCCTCCAATGAATGGAAAGAGAGAAGGGCTCAGGATCCAAATTTCACACTAGGCCAAAGATACTTTATCCTAAATGATTGTAGATTACACCCGGGGTTCATCAAGATTGCTAATCTTTAACTTGGGAAAGCATACAATGGACGCACAGTCCTTTTCCCCTGAGCTGACAGTCAAGTCTCTACAGATAGTCAGCTAGGAACTGCAGCTGTCCCTCTCTTCTCCAACTTAGGGGAGCAAGGACAACTGCAGGAGTCAGAGGCCCCTCACATGGGAATTTGTCACTTATCGGCTGACTCTGGGGGCCACACCCAGGACCTGAAAGGAGTGTCGGGCTGTTGGAAGGAGTGTTGAGACGTTACAGCGATTAATCATTGAACCCTACAGCAACACCCAGGGTGCTTGTCGGATTTCACAAGCAAGGGAAGTGAGGCACATAGAAAAGAAGAAAATGAAGCCCGAGCTATAGACACCTGAAATTCCCAACTATTTGATTAGAGTTGTACCAAGGGCAGGGCTGGCCCTGTAGCTCAGTAGTAGTGTTTGGCTACCACGGATGAGGCACTGGGTGCACTGGGGACACAATAAGCACAGCAAGTCAGAGAAGCATCACCACGGGCTGCTCTTTGGGGAAGGACTTTCCCCAGTCCCCTTTAAGGGAGGTTGACACTTAGTAACCTTAGTTCATCTCCCTGTCCCTAGCAGGAGACCACACATCTCTTAGGTTAAGATGCAACACATCTGAGCCCTTTCTGTGTCTCTAGCATCGTCCTAGGCTCAGTATCAGAGCCACGGATCACTGGTAGCCG
>NC_000082.6:9201574-9341574 GCF_000001635.26 Mus musculus
GAGCTAGAGAAAGTACCCAAGGAGCTGAAGGGATTTGGAGCCCCATAGGAAGAACAACAATATGAACCTCAGAGCTCCCTGGGACTAAACCACCAATCAAAGAAATGTAGCAGAGGATGGCCTAGTCAGTCATCAATGGGAGGAGAGGTCCTTGGGCCTGTGAAGGTTCTATGCCCCAGTATACGGGAATGCCTGGGCCAGGAAGCCAGAGTGGGTGTGTTGGGGAGCAGGGGGAGAGGATAGGGGATTTTCAGTGGGGAAAGAAAACATCTAATAAACAAAAAAGAAAACAGTACTTCTTGGTTCTTGAGGCTCGGCACCTCAGCAGCTGCAGTAGTCCCAAGGTAGCTGTGTCATATTAGTTGCTCACTCTGCAAAGCTGATCACCCCAGCTGTACCAGTTTAGCTTTAAAACCCTGGAAGCTTCCTGGGAGTCTTAGTCCATGGTCAGAGCCCTGAAAAGGTTGGTTCTGATGTCAGTGAAGGAAGCAGCAGCAGCAGCCATAGCAACAGGGCAAACCAACTCAGCAGTCAGGAGGAAGGCCAAGTAGGCAGAGGAAATGCCAGGCCAGCCAAAGGTGATTGACTTCCTTCATGCTCTCTCTATCTGCACTGCTACCTGAAGGTGCTGCTCAGAATTGGGGTGGGTCTTCCTGAGTTATTTCATTAAGGATGGTTTTTCAAGAGTGCCTCCTTACTCAGGTGAGTCCAATTTGAGACAAATTATCATTAAACCCAACCACAGTGCCCAGTGAGATCCATTTAGGGCTTGTGATCTCCAGAACTATGTGATAATACATTTGTGTCCTTCATGCCACTGGAACATGAAACCAACACACTGGCTGTGCCTTGGAAAAATGAAGGTACTGTGATATGATCTTAAACACCCACCAAAGCTTGTGTGCTGGAGGCTTGGTCCCTGCATAGTGGCTATGTAGGAATCTTTAGGGCATGGGATCTAGTGGGAAGAAGTTAGATCACTGGGGTAGGGGGTGCCTTCTAAGTGGCACCACCACTGTCACCACCACTTTCTCTTACCCACCCTGTCTTCCCCCTCCTCCCTTCCTCTTCTGCTTCTCCTTTTCCTCCTCCTCTCATCTTTCCATGGCCTACTTTTTTCTCCTCTCCTTCTTCTGACCTCCCTCTATCCCTCCCTCTCCTCCCTCGATCTTTCTTAGCTTCTCTTCCCAGTTACCATGAGATAATCAGCTTTGCTCCATCATGCACTCCCCATCTTGATGTTCCCCCCCTTCACTGGCCCCTAAACAATAGACTCAACAACCACAGACTGAGACTTTTGCAACTATGGAACAAAAGTAAATCTTTACTTCTGTTAAGTTGGTCATGGGACCTGGAGCTATAATTTCCTGTGGTACCAAGGGTGAGTTTTCTAAAGGAAGCAAAGCCTCCAGGATTGGCTGGTGTTGGGGAAGCCTCTCTGGTGGGAAGCAACCTGGTTCTTTGGCTGAGTCAGAAGATGGGATCTAGCAAAGTTCTGTAGATGATAGAGGGAAGATGTTCTCTAGTGATTGTGGAGCATAGCAATGGTTATGTGTTTAGAGAAGAGGTGCAGGTCTTTGAGGCTGGACTGTGGTCAGTTGAAAAGAGACCTTGACTATGGTTTCTATAACATCATGGCAAGAGATAAATGAACTAGGCTTAGAGCAGAGTGGAAAGAGCAATATCAAATCTAAGACACCCATCTGGGTCCACACCTCTTCTAGGCACTCACCAATGCAGAGAATTTACATCGAGGGCAGAAAAGGCAAAACACTATAAAGATTTTTTTTGCTCACAGCTTGGTGAATGGGAGCTCAGGATATAATTAATTTGATGATGAGGTAACTTGTAGGAAAACTCTTCTAATTAAGGTCGAAGTCCACCATTACCTGGATAATATCTGGGTTCGGTGTGTGTAATGTAAGGCTCCCTTCATTAACAGGGCTTCTTCTTCTCCAAGTTTGTCTGGGGAATTCATACACCTTTGCAGGATCAATTTCCTTTCTCCTGATAAGAACCCATTCAGCTAGCACCTAAGGTACCTGAAATGCTTCCCCATGCTAATGAAGCATTTTGGGTAGCCTAAACCCTCATCCCACCCTGGATGTTCCTACCCTCAGTCTCCCCAAAACATTATAAGCCTTGAATCACCCAAAGTAAAGTTGATCTAGCTTTCCATAGTTGGTTCTGGTGTGAGTTATTCACTGTATGTACTCACAAGAATGTGACTTATCTTCCAAACCCCCTGTTCTTTGTCTCTGCTCCCTTTGTCCATGTGGAGCAAATTGACTTATAATCCATGAGGGCAAAAAGAACCACAAAACCTTGCTTGTCTGTCAGGGTTCTATGGCAGCTTTTGAACCCTATGTGGCCTTATGTTCTATCAGCTAGGATGTCCTCTGGATGATCATGAGGCCAGCGGGAGAGCTAGAGAGGCCTGTACTGCTTGGCTATCTCATCTCTTTTCAGAAGTACTAGGAAGAATCTATAAACTGAACTCATTGGAAGAACTTATGAGAATTCCCAAGCAGAATTACCTGAGATGTAGGGGAAGATGCTGTCCGGTGAGGGGTAGACTCCTCTGATGGAGACTTGAACTTGGCACCTGCAACCCAGATGCTGTGGTCCCTCCCTAGGAGCATGGCCTTGAGCAATTCATATCATCTCTTTGCATTTCTGTTCTCCATGCAGGGCAGATATAGTTTCATTGCAGTGGCTTCTTTAGGTTCGTTAGGAACAGACTCTGGGGTAGACTTTTCAAAGGCAGTATTTTAAGATTCAACACTTGCTGGGTGGTGGAGGACACAGGATTGGGTGGAGGGAGGAGCTGAACTACTGAGCAATAGCAGCAAAGACCTTAGCCAATTGCATTATCATCAGCAACATGGATGTGGGATGACCCTGCTAAATTCTCCCCCTTGGATGGATAATAGCTGGTTTCATTATTGGATATAGACTGCCCTGGGGAGGAAACATGACCTTGAGCAAGGCAGTTCCCTCCCACCTAGGGATGGAATTCCTGGTAAGGGCTGTGACTTAGCTCTTAGATAATAATGCTCCCAGCATCTGACAGGAACAAAAGCTTTCATCTTGAAGAAGAGACTGCAAGCACACCAGGGCACTCACCTCAAAACCTGACCTTTAGAGGAGTTAGGAGGATTAAAGTTGGCAGAACGTACCAAATGATTGACACAGATGTTGGCACATCATCCTCCCAGCCAATGGTTGTTGATGATATTATTATCATGATGATTCTGTTATCAACACCAGGGATAGTGATCAATTTCCAAGGAAACTTAAGATCTAGGAAATTCAGAGGCCATCATAATCCTCATAGAGTTCAGTGGCCTTGGAGAAGCCTGTAATCTCAGAGGTGCTGACAGTAGATTTATGGTTTGAAATAGCTGTCAAGACTGCAAACAAAAGGACGGGTGTTGTTTTTGAAAAGGAGAGACAGAAGGAAGCAGAAGTTTCTATAAAACCACTGTACACTTGAACAGAGCCTGGTTTATGATTCTCTAGGGCTATGGATATGGCGATAAACATCAGACTGTACTCCAGTGTTCCTTGTGGCAGTTTTAGCTTGCAGTCTGTGTTCTCACTGGATCTGATACTGATTGTGACCTGGCTAACCATTTACAGCATCAATTCTGGAGTACAAATGCAAAAGGGACACTCTAAGGTGTATCCCCCTGTTTGCCTCATGGTAGGCTTGCCCTCATCCTGGGCCCTCTTAACCTTTTCATGGAAAAGAAAAATGATAAGTCAGGGGAATATGTAGCTGCATACACCAAGAACTGTATGATTGTTGGGAGTTTGTCTTCAAAGCCTCCTTCCTGAGGATTCTAAGAAACACAACTCAGAGGATACATTTGTCATGGGTAGAGAGCTGTAGGTCAGTGGTGAACTCTGTGAAGATAAGATCCAGCAGTTTATTTTCCCAAGACTTTATCCGAGGGACTCATACACAATAGAAACTAAGTATTTACGTATTAGATGAATTAATTAATTCATAAATATATTAGTTTTTACTCAGAAGATATGGAATAATTTTTCATTTATCCTTTTGAACTTAATGTCACAGAAGAGCAAGTGTGTTGCTAAGCCCAGAGATTTGACATTCATGCTTATTTCAAGACACTATATTTCCTCTTAGCCCTTGGGCACTTGGGAGGTTGTGTCACTAGGTGATTCTGTAGAAGAATTTTAATCCAGCAATATGGCTGTTCTGGCAAGGGATCACATCCAAAGACCTAGGTCTGTGTGATCTGACTGGAATATAGACACACCATACACCTTTAATCCCACTGGCTGGAATACAGACACATCCTTTATACACACATTTAAGGTGAAATTAGTTTGTAGAAGGAAGCAGCCATGTCTGAATGTGACATCTAATTGAGGGCTGTGAGTATGGGGAAGAGGGGGAGTGAGAGAGCCGGTGTCCATCCAGAGTTCCTGTGCTCTGGGCAGTCAGACTCAGGAGGACTGCTGGACACTTTCCACTCTGCCCCAGGTGGGCATCTGGCTGTGTGAAGCCACTGACCCCACACGGTGGGGTGGGGGTGGGGGTGGACAAGGGGCAGTCCCCGATACCAGGTTCTCAGTCTCTGGCATCCCATGTTGGATATGGCAGAGGAGCTGAGAACAGAATAGGGGTCCCGAGGATATGGGAAGAGGGTAGAGGGAGAGAGGTTTCCATGCAGGCGAGAGTCCTTAGTCTGGACTGTGGCTGGACACAGGAAGTCCTTCTGATGGGTGATTAGGCATTAGCCTATCCCATCATCCAAGAACAGCGGGCCTTGATGAACAGAGACAGTCTATGGTTTTAGAGCTTTATTGTAGAAAGGCAGGAGGAAAGAGAGAAGGGGGAAAGAGAGAGACCAGTCATGGCCAAGAGGAGAGAAGGAGGAAAAGGAGAGAGAGAGAGAGAGAGAGAGAGAGAGAGAGAGAGAGAGAGAGAGAAGGCTAGAGAGTAAGAAAGCTTAGAGAGAGGTAAAAGCTTAGAGAGTAAGAGAGAGAGTGTGGGAGGGAGAGAGTAAGAGGGAAAGAGCAAGGTGGGGCCTAGCAGCCCCTCTTATAGTGGGCTTGTTATCTTGCTGTTGCTAGGTAACTGGGAGGAGTCTAGCTTGAAGGTCAGAAGCTTGGGACATTGTGCACATGACTACTAGCCATAAGCTTCTCCTGTGGGGGCTGTGGGGGCAGTAACTTCGACAGGAGCTAGGGGTCCAGGAGACATGAGGGAATGCCTTCCATCCCATGTAGGTGGGAATTACCACCCATCAGGTTCTACTGGGGTTCAGACCTCAGCTCGACTGGATACCAGACTGTTTGTGCATAGCCCATTGCCCCACAGAGGGGCAGACAAAGTGATGAATTAGAGGAAGATTAGACAAAGTGAATCAGTTGAGTGGCATTGAGTTCAGTGCAGTTCAGTTGAGTGAGTACAGTGCAGTGAATTTAGTTTGTTCCTGAGTTTGTGCAGAGGCAGTAGTGAAAGCCAAGGAATAAGAAGAAGCCAGAAGACTAAAACAAATTGCCAGAGTCAATTTGAAGCCAAGCAGAGCAATACTGTGAGAAGCTGAAAGAAGCCAGTTTGAATCAGTCAGCTTGAAGAAGGATTTTGAGCCAGAACAGCTGAGTTGAACCAGCCAGCTAGAATTCAGAAAGAATTAGAAAGGGTGAGCTTATTCAGCAACAAGTCTCAGATATGACAATTACATCTGGTGAATAAAAGTCACTTTACAGGATTCCTCACAGCTCATGCTCTACACTGATGGGGACAATGTGCAGTGTTCTTATATGTGCTTGGAGATTTCCTTGTACTAAACTGCTACATAATCAGTAGATAATACCTCAGATGCTTGCCCTTAGCCTATTGTAACACAGTGATGGCCTCTCAGCTGCCATGCCTGTTTGGTTTCCAGACAGTGGTTGGGTGGTCCTCTGAACACTAAGCATCTTTAGCCTGTGCCTTGGACAGGCAAATACATCAGACACAGAGCTCACTTTGTGAAGAGTAGGAGTTGGTGGATGAAGCTTGGCTTTCTTTACCACAGCTGTAACATTTTTATCGGTTTCTGGAAGTTTAGATGTTCCTTGTGAATGGAGCCTCACTCATCTCTGGCTATCTATGCATGGGTACACCCCTGTGTGGGACAAGTGTATTTGAGGAGAACAGGCCTGGAACAAGAGTGTGGTTGAAAAGCTTCTGAAACCCTGAAAATCTCATCTTGAGACCTGGCAGGAGTTAGGATGACCCCCCACCCCAGCACATAGCCCAGAGACCCCATCTCCATCCTTCTAGGGTAAGTCACATAGCCTCTTAGCCAAATTACAGGTTTAAGCCCCTGGAATTCCTCTTTACTCAAATGAATCTTTCCTAGTACCAAAGCCCCAGCTAATAATGTACATTCTTCTGGATCCCTCTAGCTACTCCTCAAGGGTTATACAGCCCTTGTCACTCCGAAATAAAGCGAACTGCTGTTTCACAAAATATCATCTCAGAGACCTATTTCACTGAATATCACCTAGAAGAGCTTCTTCTCTGGCCCTCCTCCACAAAAAAAGGGAGCTGTAACACTGCAAGCCATCAAGAAGGAGGCCAGGCCGAGGTCCAGCAAACCCACGTCCAGTCAAGTTTTGTCCTTTCATTTCAGCTACTTCACAATACCAGCTGAATACACTGAGGGCAGAAGCAGAGCCAGGCCACACCCCTGGGTTGGCTTTCTCCTCTTCCCATATTTTTTCTCACTTCCTCTCTGGCACAAGCTGGGATCTTCCCAAGAAAGACTTTGTGTACAGGTTCTGTCTCAGGCTGCATTGTTCATTTTAGGTGATGGGTTACTTACATATCACGGTGATAAAGTACTAACAGAAACAACATAGGGCAGGAAGGATTTATTTTCTCATGGATTTAATCCATTATCATGAGGAGGCTGTGGAGGAATACTGCAGTTCTTTGCATGGAAGGAAGGCTTCTGCCTAATGATATTCAGGCACCATTGCACGGGGGCCAGAATGAAAAGAACAGAGCTTGACATGGCAGTGGATTTGCTGGACCTTGGTCTGTCCTTCTCCAAGATGGTTTTCAGTGTTCCAGCTCCCTTGGGGGTGGTGGTGAAAAAATTCTTATAGATGATATTCAGTAAAATAGCTCTCTTAGATGATATTTCATAAAATCGCACCTCTCTTTTTTCATGAGTCACATAGCCTATATAAACCCCGGGGAGTGGGTAGAGGTTTTCAAGAGAGTATACATTACTTCACAACACTTGCTTGCCTCAGAGTCTGAAGCCACCCATTGACGTTCTTGGTGTGGAGACTCCACAGTGTCAGTTGATCACCTGGGAGTCTAGGAGTCATCTAGGACCTACCCATTCGGGAACTTTGGGCCTCCCACAGGTCTATCCTTCAAAGTCACATGGCTGGGTGCTGTCTTGTCTCAGGACTACCATCTACTGGCCTGAAGCTCATCAAGTATGTTTGGCTGTCCAGCCAGTGAGTCCCAAAAATCTGCCTGTCTCTGCCTCACTAACAGCAGGATTGCAAGCTTACAACACCATGCCTAGTTTTCACATGGGTTCTGAGTGCTGAACACAGGTCTTCATGTTTGCAAAGCGAGGACTTTGCCAGTTGGGCTACCACATCAGCCTTTGTCTATTGTTCTTACCTTCTAGTAACTGATCGAGACAAGTTCTGTTATGGTTCTATTGGTCAGAGGAGGAAACAGACACCAGGAAATGGCCAGGACTGGTTTTAAGTCTAGAGCTTGCCTGTATAATGTAACGGTGGGTACAGGGTCTGAGCCCTTGGCACTCCCAGCTTTCTAATGCCTAGAACTCTTGTTTAATGCTTGCCCTAAAGCACCTTTCCTATGCCACTTCACTTGCCCCAATGTAGTCTAAGCACAGCTATTTTCCTTATTGGGCAGACCTAAGCACCCAGCCTGGCTTGTGTAAGCCTTGCGTTCTAAAGTTATTTCTCAGGGTTCTTGAGAGGGTAATCATGCTCAGCAGCTTTATGTGAATCCAGGAAGTATTCAGTTTTATTCTCAGAACCCTTGGGTGCAGGAAAGTCCATTGCTCACAAGCCTCCTGGATAGACTACCTTGGACTATATTATGCTCAGCTACCAAGGGCCCTTTAATTATGAACATTTCATTTGCTCCTCTTATTTTTCAAGGCCAGAAAACTGTTCACTTAAGGTAGCTAATGCTCAGCCCATCATCACACATAAACATAAATAAATCAGGCCACTTTCCCATGAATTATGCATTTAATGCACATCTGTAAAACTTCCCTGTCAGTGGTAGGATTGTGAACATATGGGGTTTTAATTGGACACTAAATCAATTTTCATATCTCTGTTGATGGAATTTTAAAAATGATTCTTAGCTTTATTTAAAATGTTGGTCCTTGTTACATGATTAAAAACCAAACCCTCTGACCCCTGTGATTCTGATGTTCACTAGTTGTTCTCATTTTGAATAATTCAAACCTTAGCTCAGACTACCCACGGTAGCAAGATTAGTGTGGTTAGTAGCAACTGAGTGGCAGAACGCTCAAGCAGCACCTAGAAGCAAAAGGTAGAAAAATGATTAAATTACTGAAGAAATCTGTGCATGGTAAGAGCACAGAACGGGCTTGCCAGAATAAAGATGGAAAAGAGAGGAGAAGAACAATGTGTAATTAACTCATTCTTCCCTCCATGTCTCACTTAATTTGTATTCTTGTCTTGCAAGGGTTGCTCCATTTTAAAGATGTGAAGATTAAGATTTCCAAAGTCCTATTTTGCGCCCCCACAACACCATGCAAGAATCCCTAGGTGGTGGCTCTGACTCCTGAGCAATTGATCTTTTTCATGGACAAGTTAGTAAAGTCTTACTGGAGTCACTCTTCCCTGACAGGTGACCGTGCTGATGATCAGCTTTCTGTTTCTGTGACAAAATGCCTGAGATAGACAGCTCTAGGAGGAAAGACTTTGACTCACAGTTTAAGTGGCCTCAGTCCACTGTGACTTGGTTCCACTGTTTCTGGCCCTGTGGTGAGGTGAGAGTCATGGTGCCGAGGGAGGGGTAGAGCAGAGCTTCTCTCCTCTTGGTGGCTGGGAAGGAAGAGGAGATACTAATGAGAGTGGGGGATAGGGAACCCTGAAAATGAAATACACCCTTCAAGGACACACCTACTGACATACTTCCTCCAAATGGTCCACAACCCCCTGATTTCTGTCATCTCTTCATAGCCTATTAAGTTGTTTATTCAGAAATGGATGAATCCATGGACAAGATCACAGCCACCAAGACCCAGTTACATCCCAAAGGTATGAACTCAGCTGTGTGGAAGACAACCCCTGAGCTTTTGAGGGCTAGTGTGTGGAGCAGGTGGGTGGTACTGCACCCTGCTTCTATGCTTTGGGAGCTTGGAGCACCACCGGTGGCACATAACTGAAGAAGTCAGGACAAAGTCCAAAATGGAGAGTTCACGGTGGTTTCTGGCCTCCTCTCTGGGTACCCGAGCAACAAGAGAGGGAGTCAGGAGCAGGATGGCTGTGGTACCTTTCTTCCAGGCGTCTGTGAGCCAGGTGGAGAGGAGAAAGGCAGAGTCCTGGAAGGGTACAACTGGTCTGATTTGGAGTGAATGCCTGGAGAATACAGAGGGCCTGGAAGAGAGATAGATGGCCTTCCCTGGGATTTTAGGTGCTGCTGTTTAAGGTCTTCTCTGCACTGATTCCTGCTTGTTGATGCTGGTTTATTTGATGGTAGATGTAAACGCATACACTTTATTGGAGGTGAAACAGGGATTAAACATGTTTTGCAGGAAGGAATGCCCAAGCAGGGAAGCTGATTGGCTGGATACTTGGGTGCTATCTAAGTACCTCATTAGCATGGAGAACTCTATATAAGTTTATGCTACATGCTCATAGTCCTCAGTGTGGTGTGCTGGTTACATGTTCTAGAGCAAGTAGAGGCAAGTAGGGAATGGCTTCACTCCTGCTGTCCTCAATTCTGAGATTTCTCGGGTTTGAGCTCATCAGCCTTTCCATTCTTACGCCTGTCTGGTGACATGGGCCCACAAGAGGTCCAAACCATAACAACCACGGTATGACCACTACTTAATGGAATGTTGGTGAGCTGGACAGCTTCCAAGTTAAGTGCTGCGGTTCCTCAGTGGTCTGTGGTGAGACGGATTTTATATCCGTTGAGGAAATGAGCTTAGTGAGTGTAATCAAGAAAGAGCCTGGTAGCTCCAGTGGGACTGCACCAAGTGAACTTGGAAGTTCTTGTGAGTGTGTAAGTGGAAATGTGTGTAAGCGATGTTTTTCAGATCAAAGAATGTATGAAGCCATAGCAAGAAGGTGTTTACCTGCAAGCCGAGGTGTGAGTCCTCAGTTTCGGGCACCCAGCCTTCAGAACAAAAATAAACTTGCTTTGTTAGTCATTCAGTGTATGGATTCTCTAGGGGAGAAACACTATCACGAAGGTTCTTACAAGAATTTGGTGTGCTCAAGGACATAGGCTGCCTGCATTGTGGCACACCTTCTATTCGAGGCTCCAGCTTCTGTCTGTTGTTCCCTCTGAGAGACACCACAGTGTCAATCGAGCCTCTCTCTTAGGAAGAGAAAATTGTCTAGGGAAACCTCTCTGTCAACAATAGGTCCACCTAGTGTGGTCAGGACGTGGGGATTTTCACAGAGCATTTCAGCAGGGTCTCATAGAAACTTTCTGTCGATGAGGAAAATGAGACTACAAACAGAGAAAAGTCTGTCCTAGGTTTTATAGTCAGCTGGGAAGTAGTGATTTGTGGGGCCAAACCTGAGCAGAGCTGACCTTCAAATCACTGTGCTTACCCACTTGTCAAGGGTATAAGCACTCCCAACATACATGCTATGGGGGCCACACCGCAATAGATTCATGGTAACTTGAAACTCTCCCAAGTAGGAAATGCACTCTATGTACCTAATATCCTGGGTATCATGACTGAGCTACACAATACACTGTGGTGTCAGGTGCTCCTCTCTCATTACCAAGCTGTCTAGGTGCTGTGGCTTGCTGCCGCTGTCGGTCGTCATGAGAGAGGACTGTATTGCATCTTTTTGTAAACACCAAGAAAATATCAAAATTCAAGATGCAAAATACTGTTTCTGCTGAATTCATATTGATTTCACGCCATCATAGAGCAGAACCATCATAAGTTAGGGACCAAAAGCATTTGAAGACTGAATTCCATGATTGACAGTGACCATAGGCCACATGCTGGGACTGGGCAGTGTGCTCTAATGCCTATAGTCAGTTTTCTCACTGAAGCTTCAATGGTCCCATCGTCGGGCACTATTATTCCTTTGTCCCAGTGAGATAGCAGCTAATAAAAACAGAATTGGATCGTGGACCTGAGGTGACTACGTTTAACAACTAGCTTTGTTGGTAATTACTGAACACTCACCAGTGGTCACACTCTGCGCTGGATCGCAGTTACCTCAGCACAGCTACATTTTCCTGACGATGACGGAGAATATTGTTGAGTTGCACAGTGGGGACTGAGCTGGACCTTTCAGCCTCTTGGACTCCCAGATCCCTGTGTTCTACCACATGTGTGTTCCTATCACTTCATTCTTCTCTGACCCTATGGATGCTCCCAGGTGGCCCGAAGGACTTCTCATCCCTAATGGGTAGAACCTTCCCCGGGGGAGTGAACGGCAGCCAAGCATCCTCTGGGGAAGTAGCCTTGGAAGGCGCCCAATTCTTATTTTCTCATTATTTTGATTCTGAGTTTCTGCGAATTGAAGACTCAGGAGCACGAGGATTAGGCAATTTTCTTGCCTCCTGTAATGCACTTTCTCTGAATTGGTTCTATCAAGACAATTATTTGAAGTCTCTGGATTGCTCCCGCAGGCAAGCCCGGGAAGTCAGATGGCACATCTTTATATGAAGACAGGTCTTGTAGATGCTTTCATCTGCCTTGGCCTTGCAGGCACAGAAGAAGGCAGGGCAAAAGGGAAATTGCTCCAGAGCTAAAGTCTGGCCCTCCCTGCTGTGCAAATCTCCTGTGGGAAAACATTGCAGAAGGGGCTGCGATAGGCCTCAGTTGGTAGAGTAATTGCCTAATTTGAACAAAGCCCTGGTTTTTTTTTTTTTTCTTTTGCCTAACACTGTATATAGGGTTTGCTAATGTAACCTTGCAATCCCAGCATGAAGGAGCTGGAGGCAGGAGGGTCACAAGTCCTAAGTCATCCTTGGATACATGTTGAATTCCTATCTACACAGGTCGATACGAGCTTCATGAGACCCTGTTTCCACCACAAAACAAACAAACAAACAAACAAACATAGCCTGGACACAATACATGTGTCCCTCTGAACTGTGAGTCAAACTAAATTCTTTGGGAAAAAACATCTACAAAACCCAACCAACCAATACAAGAGAAAGAGTGCACCAACCCAGCCATGCTCTCGTGTGCCTTTCTAAAGGCTAACCCTGTTGCTCTCTAAGTGACTATTATCATTTATATTCATTTAAAAAGACTTAAAATTTTAATTTATCTTCTCTCTCTCTCTCTCTCTCTCTCTCTCTCTCTCTCTCTCTGTGTGTGTGTGTGTGTGTGTGTGTCTGTATGTGTATTTTTCCTAGGTGTGGTATGTGAGTGCCTTTAGAAACCAGAAGAGGTCTTTGGATCCTTTGAAGCTATAGGAGGTTGAAACTATTTGGCTTGTGTGGATAGGAACTGAACTCAGGTCTGTTGTAAAAGCAGCAAGCTCTATTTGCCACTGTACTTTACCCTTCAGCCTCCTATCTTGCATATTCCCAATTGAGGAAACTGAGGCTCACAGAGGGAAGACTTAATTTCCTATTTTTGAGTTGAGGATCCAAGTGCCAGAAGGGTCACATATTGTTCTTAAGGACATAGTTGGAAAGAGGCTAGGTAGGATGCCAGGGCAAATGTGTGCTTCCAGGTTCCATCCCGTTCTGTCAATAATCTCGTGTCTCTGCTTCCAGTAAGGTGCTGCCTGCTGCAAGAAGAGAAGCTTTGCTCTAGGACATGCTCATGATGCCCTGCTTCATCTCAGACTCAGCCATGGAGCAGACCCACCACGAACTGAAGCATCTAAATGGTAACATAAAGGAAGTCTTTCTTTGTGACAGTAGGGTCACATGTGGCTGGCACAGGAGAAATTTATTGATATGATTCAGGCCTCCTACACAAGTTAGATGCCTGATCTGTTCATCATCTCCTCTGAGACTTTTTAATAGTCTCATGGTGAGACATTGTCATTCCCTCTTCCAGGGAGGACACTGGAGCTGTGGCCCATCCATGATGCTAGGTTTACTCTCATTCTGTTGCTGTGGCAAGCACCTTAGCTAAAAGCAACCCGGAGAAGAGTGGGTTCATTTAAACAGATGGTCAACCATCATTGAAGGAAGTCAGGGTAGGAACTCAAACAGGAAATTGAAGAGAGGCAGGCTTGCTATTTTACATAGCATTACCTCTGACCAAGGAAGTATAGCAGTCACTAGAGAATGCTGTTTACTGGACCACTGACTAGCTCCTACTTAGCTAACTTTCTTCTAGAGCCCACATCCACCTACCCAGGAATGGTGTAAACCACAGAGAAGTGGGCTTTCCTACATCAAATAACAGTCAAGACAACCTCTTACAGACTGGTCAGTCTGGTGTAGGTAATTCCTAAGTTGAGATTCTCTTCTCAAATGACTACCAGCTGAGTAGTCATAGTTTAAAGCTATCTAAGAAAGGCCTTTATGGAACTTTCCATGGTGCTGAAGTTACGTTAAGAGCCTAGAAGATCTGCACTGGAATTTATCCTCTTTACCCAGCCCTGAATCCTTGTACCACATCCTTAGCTGCTCCAGGTATCAGTGACCTCATAACTAAAATGTCTGTGATGATGCTCACTTCCTAGAGTAGCAGCAGTAAAGACTGAGATAAAGCACATTAGATGCTTCACTATTGCTTACGATGGTTAAGAGATCGTAAAATATCAGCTATTGTTACTCTTTATGCTCTTAAGGGCTTATGTTTTTTAATAACCTGTGTGTTCCGAAAATGCATGGTAATTTGCCCATCAATGGAAGAGACGAGGTAAATCAACTGCTCCGGACCTTCCCCTTTTAAAATGATAACAGCAAAACTCATGTAACTTGTGAGGTTCCTATGCATTTAACTAAAAGTAAACTGTGTCTAGTGGCCAGCATACTAATGCACTTTGGTAGGTGTTCAATGTATAACTGCTATTATTTTCCATAGTTGATTCCATATGATTCTAAGGATTCCATATTCATTTTCAATACTTGTTTTTATTATTTTATTTATATGTATGTGTGTGTGTCTATGTGAGTGAATACCACATATAAGTGCAGTGTCCATAGAGGCATTGTATTCCTTGGAATTGAAGGTATAGGCAGTTGTAAGCCCCTGTCATATGGATGCTGAAATCCAAACTCAGGTCCTCTGCAAGAGAATCATTGAGCCACCTCTTCATCAGCTTCTGCTGTTTATTTGTTTGCTTGTTTGTTTTGTGGGAGAATAATCTCTTCTCAGATTTCAGAAAGTATTGACAAGTCAATCATTAGTAGACACCACGTGAGCACCTCTGTTCTAAGCTCTGTTGTTGTCTGAGGAGCTAAGAGACACAGGTCACACTGATATCCTGGTCACAGAAACAATGGCAACACTCATTTCCACACAGAATGACTTTTCTGCAGCTCACACCTCAGCCAAGCCTCACAGAACTGGGTTGGGGTCATGGGCCTGAAGGCACAGGTCTGAGGAGGCTCTGCCTGTCTTCAGGCCATTTCACAGGCATCCCAAGCACCAAAGCCCCCTCTCACGAATGAACAATCTCTCTGGGGAATGGGAAGCTCTGATAACAATAGCCAAATATTAGCATAAATACAGCCTGTGTTTGTACTGAGTTGTCCGACAGATGTGTGTGGATGAGGGTATGTGATTAGGTGAAGTTTGTTTTATGTTTAATGGGCACTGACCCAACAGGCCTGTGCCAATGCAATTATTCCTAAAAGACTCTTGAGAATTTGGTCTTTACCGCTCAAGATCTAATTTGTTCTAAGGGTATTGGTTAGGCTCTCTCTCTCTGTCTCTCTCTCTGTCTATCTGTCTCTCTCTCTGTCTATCTGTCTCTCTCTCTCTCTCTCTCTCTCTCTCTCTCTCTCTCTCTCTCTCTCTCTCTGTGTGTGTGTGTGTGTGTGTGTGTGTGTGTGTGTGTGTGTGTATGTGTGTGTGCACATGTGTGGCATGCATTTCAGTTATTTTCAATTCTTGCTCCCTAGAGCCTCTCTTTTGCTGGTGGAAGTCCTCAGGGGCTACTTGGCAGATGGATGCTGGTTCTTATCTGCAAAATGCTGTCAGTCATGTGGTACCTGGGTACCTGGGGCCAGCCTTGTACACAAGGGTCTTTCTGCCATCTCAGGGCACTCTGGTCTGTGAAGCTCTGGAGAAAATTTAAAAACAGGGAACAGACTTGAAGCCTCATGATTCATTATCTGACATGTGTTCAGAGACGGTTTCAGAGGCCTCTCCCTCAAAAGACAGTATAGGAACTAGAAATTCCCATAGGGTGGTGATTCCTTCCATCCATAATGAGCTATCCCGACATACTGGGGACCCACATTTATTAGAGAGTCTACACTGTATTTCCTAAGGTCTTTCCCACATGTGCTGTGGACAGCAGAAGGAAAGTCAAATTTAAAGTAGCTAGGTTTAGGAAACAGAACAGTAATTTTAATAAGCCAAACAAATCTCACAGAATTGAGTGTTAATAACAGGGATCTGAAATGCCCAGAGGACAAATAGCTTTGTAAGAATAATGGCAATGAATCATTGGCATTTTGCTCAACACAGAGTCACTGAATGTTTACCTTGTGCCAGATCCTGTTTTTGGCAGTGAGGAAACAGGCGTCCTCTGACCTTCAGGGTCTAATCGGGATACAGTCGTCTAATAAACGATTTCACTAATAAATGCAACCACAAGGAAAAGTTCGTGGCGCACGGAGGTTGAATATAAATGAAGTCCAGGTCAGAGGTTTAAGAAAGTGACATTGAAGATGGAATCTGCAAAATGTCCATGCACCAGGCCTGTGGGAGAGAGAGTGGAGAGTGAGGGAGAGAGAGTTGCCCAGGCAGAGGGAATAGTGGGACCCAGTGAGAGGAAAAATCTGCGTCATTGGGAAGGGGATATTCCACATATATGGTTGGAATCTGAGGGCAAAGTGAACATGCTCAAGGGGCTGCGGAGGGGAGGAGGGTACTCTGGACAGCACAAATGTTGACCTTTCTTTTAAGAACAAAGAAAGGAAAATAATGGGCAGCTAGCTCAGTCCAGCGCAGCGGGAGCACCAGCACCTTCACTTGGGCTCTAGAGCCACTTAACAAGCTGTGTTACTGCGTCAAGGAATGCTGTGCATGGTTGTAATCCCAGTTCTGGCAGTTGGGGACAGATGGGTGCCTGGGGCTTGCTGCCCAGCCCAGCTTGCTTGCACGACCAGTTCCAGGCCAGTTAGAGAACTTATCCCAAAAATAAAATAAAGAAGATGAATAGTGTCTAAAGATGGACCCCTGAAGTTATCTTTTACCCTTTGCATATACAAGCACACACACATAAAGGGGGGGAGGGGGAAGGAGTGGCATGAAAAGTCCTTTCAAATGGAGAGATAAACTACAGGAGGCAAGAGAAGTTAGGAAACGGTGACCATGGTCATAGTGAGGTATGGATAAGACCGGTGAGAGAGACAAGCGAGTAAACTCATGGGCATTTAGGAAGCAGACTCCAAAGGAACCGGTACATAGGTGAGTGCTGGGAAGGAGGTTTGTCAGTCTGTTCTCTGGTGCTGCTATGTATTCTAATGCTAAATACTAGCCCCCAGCATCTGTTCGCCCCTGACTAGGAGATCCTCACATACACCAAGAGAAGGTAGGTAACCTTGCCCCGCCCCCCAGTTATTCCATTATCAGGGGCAGACAGGTAAGGAGAGGTGGGGAGTCCAGATCCAGTCACATTGAGTTTGAGACACCTGAGGGACGCCCAAAGGCAGACTGTATGAAAAAGTACTTTTGTTTAAAGTAGAGAAGAGCTATGTCTAAAGTGCCCAAACTAGAAATATCAGTGAAGACTCATCAACATCTTCAGGAGGGAGATTTTTTTCCATTTTATCACAGAGCTGTATCTAGGACTAAGGAAAGAAGGCATGAAGCAGAAACTGAGATGGTGTGTACAGAGGAGAAAGAGCAGAACAAAGAAATGACTGTGAGTACGTGCAAGGGAGCCAGCGCATCTGTGATGACAGCACAGAAATAACGGTGATGGTAGAAGATGAAGGAAGACAGGAGATGACAAAGGGAAGGGGGAGGAGAGTGGGAAGAAGATGGGGGGGCGAATAACAAGGAGAACAAAAAATATAAAAAAGACGAGGAAGAGGAAGAAAGGGAAGAAGAACACAAAAGAGATGGAAGAGGAGAAAAGAGCAAAATGAGAGGAGAGAAGTAAGAGGAAGGAGATTCAATAATGGGTGTTGTCCTGGCAATAGTCACAGCAGCTGAGGTGTAGCAGCAGCAGCCCACAGAGGCAGGAGGCAGCAGCAGCAACAGCATCCAAGGAAGTGGTAGCAGAGGCAGCAGGAGGCAGCAGGCAGCAGCAGCAGCAGTAGCATAGTAGGGGCACCAGCAGCAGCAGCAGCAGCAGCAGCAGCAGCAGCAGCAGCAGCAGCAGCAGCAGCATAGTAGGGGCACCAGCAGCAAGCCCAGTGTCCTGCAGAGGTGAGAGGCAGCAGCGGAGGTGGCAGAGGCGGCAGTGGCAGCGAGGGTTGACTTATTGACTGTCTGCTGCTCTGCAGTCCAGCACTGCAGTCTGTCTTTCCTGAGCATCATCTGACAGCTAAGAGCAGTAGGAGGTTCATGGTTTAGAGATGAGAAAATGAAGCAGTTATTAGGTTGTGCTCTCTCAAGAGGGGGAGAGTAAAAACAGGATGGAGTGGCTGTCATGAAGCTTCACCTCTACTGATGCACAACCGTGTTTGTGACATGGTGCAGATGGCCATCCTCTGAGTTCATCATCCCTGCTGTGTCCCACAGAATTGTAACCTGTTGTCTGTTTCATCCACCAATGGGTGCTCAGAGCTTTGAGTGGGCCCTGGTCCGTAGGAGGACTCTGAACTTAACAAGAAACATGGTTTCACCCCCCAAGAATGAACAAATTCAGTATGTCTCACTGGTTTGCTATAAGATCATCAATTTTTGAAATTTGATGAGGCTGAATTCTATGTTCTATTTAGCTTTCTTCTTCCACCACAAACTAAATGTCACAAACCTATTCAGAAATATTTAAGTCAGCCCATTAAAGTGAAGAGACTTTGGAATTCTGCATATAATCATGTAATTAGATGCCATTCCCCTGAGTTCAAGACTTCTTTCTAGCCTCTCCCAGCCACCCACTGACCATTCATTCAGTGTTATTAAAGGTTAATGTGGAAGTAGTGGAGTTTTCTCTCTTGCATAAGCCTGCAAAGAGAACTTTGAAATCATGTTGTGCTCAGCCTGGGTCAGCCATAGCTATATAAATGATCCACCATGCTTTTGGGTATGTAATATTATGCTTTCCAGTCCATACCTAAGAATTTTTATGCATAAGATAAAAAGGATAGGAGCATGAAGTAAGAAGGAGCAGATTTGGGGATCAGCTAGACTCTGGCTCAGAGCTGTTTAGATTACTGACAAGTCAGTGTCTTTAGCTAATTACAAAGTTCTCTAGATTTAAGGCATAGACACTCAACATTCCAGGGAGGCAGTGGGATTTACAGAGGACACCCTTGAAACTCAAAGCCTCCCGCCACAAGTGAACTAGATAACTCATCGTGAACATTTCCTTCCTCCAGACCTTGGAGAAGCATCGGCACCAGAGGAGTGAGGAGAAACACGCAGGCTGTGAAGATTTTCTTCTGTCGTTGTCCCTGCTATTCTTTACAAAATGCTGCAGAACTCCTGAAGCTCTTGAGTGCATGCCCGTCCCCACGTGCATCCCACAGTGGTGATTTCTCCATCATTTAAGACTGAGCTCTACCATGTCCTCCCAAAAGTCTGAATGCTGCACCCTGTCTATCAAGGTGACTTTACTTTTTTTGTGTGTGTGTGTATGTGTGTGTGTGTGTGTGTGCTAGAGGTCAGGCTCAGATGTGTTTCCATAGGTACCATTCACCTTGGTTGACTTCAAAACAGGACCTCTTTGTTGACCAGCGGATGGCCATCCCGACCCAGGGATCCAGCCACCCTGCTTCCCCAACAGTGGGATTGCAAGAGCATGCCACCACGCCTGCCTTTTAGAGCGAGAATTCTGGGGACTAAACTCAGGTCCCTGTACTTGGGAGACAAGTTCTTTGTGGACAGAGCCACCTCTGCAGGCCCACATTCTTTTGGTTTCCACTAAATCGACACACCTATTTTCTTGTTTATTGTCATTTAGTATTGTATTTGTTTGTATATTTTTTCCACTCCAACATTAGAAAGTGTTCATCCAGAGTAGAGATTTCGGTCTGTTAACCTGAATCCATAGCCTGTTGTGAGTAATTAGTGTTGTAAGACATAGTTTGAGTCAATAAATGTGATTATGTCAATTATTATAATTATCAGAACAAAGATTTTTGTTCCAACTGAACACACAGACACACACAGACACACACAGACACACACAGACACACACAGACACACACACAGACACACAGACACACAGACACACACACACACACACATACACACACACACACACACACACACACACACACACACACAGAGAGAGAGAGAGAGAGAGAGAGAGAGAGAGAGAGAGAGAGAATGGGAGTGGGGTTGTAAAATGAGTCTAAATGCTATCATGAGGTATGTTGGGCAGTTGGCCAGTCTTTGCCCATATCTTAGGGAGAGTAACATTAACCATCACTGTGTCTCACTTCAATCTTATTTCTTATCACTTCTTCTTCATGAAATAATTTGCCAAGCATTCTCTCAATAGACACCCAATATTATGAAGCAAAAGGGTTCATACAAAACTTCTGGTCAACAAGATAGTTATAGACAGAGAGGAGGAAACAACAGCAAAATAAATAAACAAGCAAATAATATGGAGAGAGGAGGAGGGAGAGGGAGAGGGAGAGGGAGAGGGAGAGGGAGAGGGAGAGGGAGAGGGAGAGGGAGAGGGAGAGGGAGAGGGAGAGGGAGAGGGAGAGGGAGAGGGAGAGGGAGAGGGAGCGCCATTTGGCCAAAGGTTGGTGTCAACCCCCAGGAAGGTAGATGATTCTCTGAGACAGACAGCTTTGTCCTCAGGGCTGGTGGTATAAGTCACTGTTAACTAGCTCCCCTAGTGATCATTGCAAAAGTGCCCCTGCTAAGCCTGCAATGCCCTCCTTGTTGAACATGTGTGAGTGTTTCTTTTTCTTAAAGCATGGTTCAGATTTGACCAGCCCCCACTTCCTTTCAAAGCTCTCCATGTAAAATATGAGGAGTTGAGGGCTTTGGATATGGAGTCCCACAGTATGTGAGCAAGAAGAACCTTGCTCCTCACCTTTCCCAGTGGTGAGTATAGCCCTGGGCTTCTGTGGTCTGAGTCTGGAGGCTTTCACTTGTCAAGGGATGTAGGAGTTTACTTACTTTAAAGACTATGAAGAGCAGTCCTCACCGTGTAGTGCTCAGACTGGATGCTTCTCTAAGCCACTCCCTCCTGGTGTTTTGCCAGCACCTCTGGCTTCTGTTTCTCACCCTTTTCCTTGGCTCCTACTCTGATGCCAACTCCTTTTTCTAAAGGGGAGTTTCTCCAGGGATTTCCCCCTTTTGAGTTCTGCATTCTTCTTAAGAGGACTGGTATACTGTGTTTACAATAGTCTCTTTATTCGTCTCTTCATTTTGTCTCTAGCCTAGACTTTTCTTCCTATGGTATGTTCTTGTTATTTCCCAGGGACTGCTGCCTCACCCTGCTTACATGGAAGGCATAACCTTCTCAGGAAACTCAGAACTTTCTGGAACATCCACTGTCTTGCTGTGCACCCAGGAGCTCAGGCCAGAGTCCTTCCAGCCCTCCAGCCAGGTATCCATCCTGCTGGGTTACACCACATCCATTCCCACCAGGCTGCCCTCTTTCTGGCAGAGACATTTCCCATAGCCTCTTAATTGGTCCTCCTGCTGCTGTTCCTGCCCGTCTTCACTCCATCACCCAGCTGGAGTGCTCTTTCCACAGTGAACATCAGCTCATGCCAGTCCCCTGCCTAAAACACTTCAATAAATTCTCTTTATTTTGAAGATAAAATCCTATCTCCTTCGTAGGGCTCTGTGGATGTTGCGATTTGCTGTCTGCCCTGCCTCAAGACCCAGACACTTACTCTCTCAGCTGCCAAGATGTGGACTGCTGCTACCTCAGAGCTGAAATCTCTTAGAAAAATAAGTCAGAATGGGTGAGAGCATTATATATAGAGTTCCACAGTCTGGAAGCAAGCAGCTTGACCTCTCTAGGAAGGTCACTGCTACATTCAAGGCTGCACCATCAGACAAAGACTTCAAGTAGCAGTGGTTCAGGGTGGAGGTGGGAGGAATGCCTTCCATGTCTGTTTGCTTGTTTGTTTAACTTGGGATATCTTTGAACAGCTGCCCCAGTTTGAGCTCCCACTCTAGGAACAACAGAGGCCCTTGTTGTCCCCTAACTGTAACTCATCCCCTCCCTCTGCTCTTTGTTGCTATGGCTGCTTTCTGCTCCCCTTTCCTTACATGTGTGGTTTCTGAGAAGTCTCCCCAGTAAAAACAGTGTGTATCTTCCAAGGTCCTCTAACACAACACTGGATGCTGTAGTATAGACCCATTGGTCATCCGCTGCCTTGTTTGTGACAATGTGCATAAAACATGGAAAGTGAAGAGAGGAAGTGCTCTTTCACAAGGTCAGCAGATCCTGGGGGTGTCTCAGGGAACATTTAGAACAGCAAATGAGTGCTATGGACCCCACATAGCTGTTAGTGGTGGGAGCCACCATGCAGGTGGTCAGGGAGAGCAGAGGGGCTCACTCTTCCTGCTACTCTTTCTTCCTACTACTCTTCCTGCTACTCTTCCTGCCACTCTTCCTGTTACTCTTCCTGCTACTCTTTCTTCCTGCTACTCTTTCTTCCTGCTACTCTTCCTGCTACTCTTCCTGCTACTCTTCCTGCTACTCTTCCTGTTACTCTTCCTGCTCTCTTCCTGCTATTCTTCCTGCTACTCTTTCTTCCTGTTACTCTTCCTGCTCTCTTCCTGCTATTCTTCCTGCTACTCTTTCTTCCTGCTACTCTTCCTGCTACTCTTCCTGCCACTCTTCCTGCTACTCTTCCTGCCACTCTTCCTGCTACTCTTCTTGCTATTCTTCCTGCTACTCTTCCAGCTACTCTTCCTGCTACTCTTCCTGTTACTCTTCTTGCTCTTTTCCTGCTACTCTTCCTGCTACTCTTTCTTCCTGTTACTCTTCCTGCTACTCTTTCTTCCTGCTACTCTTTCTTCCTGCTACTCTTCTTGCTACTCTTCCTGCTACTCTTCCTGCTACTCTTCCTGCCACTCTTCCTGCTACTCTTCCTGCTATTCTTCCTGCTACTCTTCCTGCTACTCTTCCTGCTACTCTTCCTGTTACTCTTCTTGCTCTTTTCCTGCTACTCTTCCTGCTTTCTTCCTGCTACTCTTTCTTCCTGCTACTCTTCCTGCTTTCTTCCTGCTACTCTTTCTTCCTGCTACTCTTCCTGCTACTCTTTCTTCCTGCTACTCTTCCTGCTACTTTCTTCCTGCTACTCTTCCTGCTACTCTTTCTTCCTGCTACTCTTCCTGCCACTCTTCCTGCCACTCTTCCTGCCACTCTTCCTGCCACTCTTCCTGCTACTCTTCCTGCTACTCCTCCTGCTACTCTTCCTGCTACTCTTCCTGCCACTCTTCCTGCTACTCTTCCTGCCACTCTTCCTGCTACTCTTCCTGCCACTCTTCCTGCTACTCTTCCTGCTACTCTTCCTGCCTCTTCATTGTGGCAGCTACTGTAGAATCTATTCTCTTTATCTTATAGTCTGCCAAGCCAAGAAACAGAAGAAAAGACGAGTCAGAATGTACTTCAACCCTCTATGCCACATGGCTCCTGCTGAATTTCACCCTTTTAAATGACTTGATGTGAGAACAGAAAGGGCAGACTGCTGGTGGGACTCCTTATAGGATTTGGTGGTAACCTGATCCCATCAAGCAAAGGGTAATAGCAAAAGTTATTCTGAGCTGTGCTCTCTAGCTTCCTGCTTGCTATGCCTTATGTTATTTCTAAGCTTTTGATTGTGTTATGCTACCTGCGTGCATTATACTGACTGACCTTCTCTGTGCATGTTTGTGGGATTATCTCAGGCATGACTGTCTTGAAACACATTATCTCTGAACTCCCCTCCCCGCCACACACTGCAGGATCATGTATCGACCCTCTGTGATGACCACATCAGCAATCTTGTAATTTCCTATTTTCTCTTTCACCAGCCATTAGAACACTTACTAGAACAATTTGTGAGGCACAGAGGCCTACAGATATATTTGTTGTAGACACTAACCTTCTGATTTCCTTGTGTTCGGCTTATATTTATTTTCCTTTTCCTTAATTTCCTCATCCCAATTAATCTGTTACTGTTTTAATTCCCTTTTTTTTGTTGGAAAAGAGAAACATTAGACAGCTGAGCATTTTAACAATCACAATGTATATAATTGACAGTCTGTGGTGGTTTATCTTCGTTATCAATTTGATTAGATTGAGGAATGATCAGGCAATTAGTGAAAGCACATCTCTGTGTGTGCCTGTGTGTGTGTGTGTGTGTGTGTGTGTGTGTGTGTGTGAATGTTCCAGAGACAATTGAATCATGAGTGCTCTAACCTAATAAATAGTTTTATCCATCAATGAACTGAAAGTTTCAATAGACTCTTGGGAGGTGGTGAAATTGTGGAAACAGGACCTGGTTGAAGCAAGTGGGCAAGTGTTTTGTGTTGTGAGCTGTATCTTGTCTAATAGAAGAAATTAAGCCACTAGGGGTCTATCCTTAGAACACTCTTTTACCCTGGCCTCTTTCTGTATGCCCTCTTCTCTTGGTTTCCTGTTGCCTTGAAGATGCTTCCCCATCATACATTCCAGACTCCCTGAGGTTCTGTCACAGTGTACAGGACCAAGTGACCACAGACTGAACAGAAACTGGGGCCCTAAATAAATCCTCCCTCCCTCAAGCTGCTTCTCTCAAATACTTAGTCACAGAAGTAAAATCTAACTAATAATAAGTATGTGTGCATGTCTGTGTATGTATGTGTTTAGCATCTAGTGGTAGAAGTAAAGTTTGTCACTCAACATCTTACAGTATGGTTTGGCCATTTCTGGATAAGAGTTATCTGTCCTGAAGTCAGTAGTACTAGGATCATGGAAGAACAATATGGAGCTATTTTTTTTTTACCTTTCTTGACCCCTGGGCAGCTTCTTCATGAGGTGCTTCCATAGTTTGTAAAAAATATTGTCCCTGCTGGGCAGGGGGCAGTCCCTGTGTTTTAATCAAGCACATGTTCTTCCTGTGTGAAGTTGATGGCTGTACTGGCTAGTTTTGTGTCAACTTGACACGGCTGGAGATATCACAGAGATAGGAGCTTCAGTTGAGGAAATGCCTTCATGAGATACAACTGTAAGGCATTTTCTCAATTAGTGATCAAGGGGGAAAGGCCCCTTGTGGGTGTGACCATCTCTGGGCTGGTTGTCTTGGGTTCTATAAGAGAGCAGGCTGAGCAAGCCAGGGGAGGCAAGCCAGTAAAGAACATCCCTCCATGGCCTCTGCATCAGCTCCTGCTCCCTGACCTGTTTGAGTTCCAGTCCTGACTTCCTTTGGTGATGAACAGCAGCATGGAAGTGTAAGCCGAATAAACCCTTTCCTCCCCAACTTGTTTCTTGGTCATGATGTTTGTGCAGGAATAGAAACCCTGACTAAGACAAATTGGTACCAGCAGAGTGGGGTATTCCTGTGACAACCTGACCATGTTTTGGGGAGGACTGTGGAAGGACTTTGGAACTTTGGGCTAGAAGATCGGTGTTAAGTGCTCTGTCAGATGTTGTATAAGAGCTTGGAAGATAATGTTGATAACAGTACAGAAGATGGAGGCCTGGCTTGTGAAATTTCAGAGGGAAAATTAAAGACTCTTTTCAGGGCCATTGCTGTTTTGATTGTGAAGATTCTGTAGTTCTGGTTAGCTGGGGCTGAAGAATCAGCTGTGATTAACAAGATACCAGAACTACTAAAGCAAAAACTTTACATTACTGGGACTATTGATGCTGGTTAGCTGGAGCTAAGAAATTAGCGGTGATTAAGAAGAGACCAGCATCATTGAGGTGACATCTTCTGGGAAGTGTTTTCTGAAAGCACAAAGAGGCTGTGTTCCAGAGATAGCCAAGGTTGTACTCCTGCTGCAGCAGGACTTGGTAATATGTAAGGGTCACCCAGGTGGTACTGGTTTTGAAGGCATGAAGGGGTCATGCAGAGCAGCTGAGGCTCGGCACTGTGAGAGGGTATGGAAGGCCATTGGTGACGGTGCAGTCTCAGTTGCAATTGAAGGCCCAGGACTGAAGGGGCCATGCAGTGTTTTGGAGATGCTAGTACCATGAGATGACCACCAAGAGCAGCAGCAGCAGTGGAGTACAGGCATCTGGAGCCTAGAAGACGACGCCTGTGCTACAAAGGGCATGGCTGGAGAAGTGACCCAAGCCCTTGGAGGAGTCCAGAAGATTGTGAGTTGGATCCCAGACATTGGACGGTTGGAGATTGATTTTTGCTTTGATTGACTGTGCCCTGATATTTTCCCTCTTGAAGGAAGAAACTGTTTTAGTGGAGCCCATAGTTAAGAGAGTTTTAATTGTAAAAAGACTTTGGATTTTAAAAGAGATGGGTATTTTAAAGAGATTGAAATTTTAAGAATATGTAAAGACTGTGGGACTTTTAAAGTTATTTAGATCTTGGGGATGAATAAGAATGTAAGGGTTGAGGCTTACTAGTGATGTGTTTGTGTGTCAAGTTGACAAGGGGTCAATTGTACTGGCTAGTTTTGTGTCAACTTGACACAGCTGGAGATATCACAGAGAAAGGAGCTTCAGTTGAGGAAATGCCTTCATGAGATACAACTGTAAGGCATTTTCTCAATTAGTGATCAAGGGGGAAAGGCCCCTTGTGGGTGGTGCCATCTCTGGGCTGGTAGTCTTAGATTCTATAAGAGAGCAGGCTGACCAAGCCAGGGGAGGCAAGCCAGTAAAGAACATCACTCCATGGCCTCTGCATCAGCTCCTGCTCCCTGACCTGTTTGAGTTCCAGTCCTGACTTCCTTTGGTGATGAACAGCAGCATGGAAGTGTAAGCCGAATAAACCCTTTCCTCCCCAACTTGTTTCTTGGTCATGATGTTTGTGCAGGAATAGAAACCCTGACTAAGACAATGGCCATGATGGCAAAGATGAGTGATCATATTTGCAGAGAAAGTTCCCAAAGGTAATCCAGCACTCACCAGGAGCTGGGTTCCCCCAGCCCTGTTTCAAATACAGGGGCAGATAATAAGCGACAGTTATTGTTGTGAGCATGGGCTAGATTTGGGGGCAAAAGAGATCATTTGTCAGGGCTAGCTCTTGGGGACATGTCTGGCTCAGAGTTTCTGCCAACTTGGAAAATAAGAGTAATATTTTGAGAATTTAACCTGGAAGATGCATAGTTAGACACTGTGTAAAGTTTGTGGGGCTTAACTTTATCTGATATTCTTGAATTCTGTTCCCACATTTTGATGCCCTAATAATTTATTAAACTAGTATTAGCTCATCTAGTATTAGTTCAAATGTGCCAGGTATTTGGCTTTGGGTTTTGTGAGTTTAATCTCAACCATTATGAATGCTAATCAACAAGATAGCTGCCATCAGTGTCTTCCTTCTGCGGGTAAGGAGACTGAACCAAGGTTACCAAATAACAGAGCATCATGAACACCAGCCCTTTCCCTTTCTTGAATTATAAGCCTTTGGGCTGATTCTGAACCTTACATATACCTGAACATGGGTCTTTGTTTTTTACAAGTTGTTTTCCAGTACTTGAATATTAAAGCTGCCACAAAGTCATCTTCTAGTTCATCCTAAAAAATATCTAATGACTATGTATGTTCCTGTGTGGTAACAATCAGCTGACCTGGAATGGTGGCTTCTAGGTTTCCTGTGTGTCATTCATTAATGTAACCAGATTGGCTTGATTTTGACTCCCAATCAAAACGACCTCATCCTGTGGGTTTCAGGAGGAAAGAACACTATCTGCATGTGTCATGATTGACGTGGTGGTTAAGATGACTTCTTGGGAAACATGACTCAATCCAAGTCTTCAAATTGAGCAGACCCCCTTGGGCAGAAGAGTGGGTACGAAACTTCACAGCCTATCTCTGGGATGTGAGGTGCAGAAAGGTCTAGATCTGCTTAGAAGCCAGCACAAAGGCTCCTCCACCCTCTCTAAATCCCGCCTCTGTTTGTACAAGAAGAGTTTTAGAATTCCTGTGTTGTTAAACTGGATGCCAGATTGACTGCCCTGAAGGTTACAGCTGTAATGCTGTTGCTGGGGGGTGGGGATGTGGGGGGGAATCAAATCATGCAGAGTCCTGCTACTGAGGAATTCAACTTAACAAGGATTATTTATGTCTCAGTGTGCCACAGGTCAGCATAGCATCATCTTCCCCATCTATCAATAATGTATAAATGTGTGTTAAATTGCCGTGCATGCTTTTAGTCTTGAGGAATGCAGAACAAATGACCATCTTCCAGAGTTTTAGAAGATACACATCATTACCCTTCCTGCATTAAACATAGAGTTTGGGGGTACTCTGGGAGGGAGATCCCAGGGGAGGGGGGTGGTTTTACCTCTTCTGGAGTCAATTGGCTTGTATGATAGAGGTCAGATGCACCCTGTTGGATGATGTTGAAGTCACTCTGTTTTCTTCATTATCTGCTGATAGGAAAACCCTGTCCCATCCTGAGTTGACTGCTTTGTATGGATTGTGCCCCAACTTCATCATTACTCTCTGCAATTGGTCTTATTGTCTATCATCTGCAGACTTGGAAACTGAGGCTCTGATAGCTCACAGGCTGAAGGTCACAAGCTAGAACAAACGATAATTGGTATTCAAATAGTCTTCTTGGCTTCCAAAAGTTTCCATCCTCCACTTATGTAAATTTGCCAGCAATTTAAATTAAACTATTTGGCCTCCCCAAGAGTACAATTTGGAAGAGATTCATCCATCCCATTTCCTAATTATCCAGTGAAAATCTATGAGTCTCACAGACTGGAAGCATTTGTCATTGTATAAAGCTTAGCTGTTAAGAAATGTGGGCTTGGGAACTCATTTATGATCCACTCCATGTGTATCGGATCTAGGAAGAGGCAGGGGAAAAAAGACTACCTGGATGCCCATCTCCCCAGTGTTACCTAAGTTAGAAAAAACACAAAGAACATCTGCCTAACTTACTAAATGCTTCAGTTTGCTCCATGCTAATTAACCTTTTATTCAGTGGATCTCAATTAGCAGGAGCCAACCTGTAGTTAATGAGAGGAAAATGTAGGGATCTCTGAATGAAAGGCCTTCATTTCCATTTCATAAGAATCACTTGTTAAGTAGGAAAAGACCTTCCTATTTTCAGTCAAAGAGAGAAGGGCAGCCCTGTTTGCATCTTTAAACTTTAATGGAAAGATGATGGGGCAGGGCTGTGGGGTGGACTGTTCTGAAATCTTTTCTTTGAGGCTTAGATGAAAACAGGTATTAAGCAGATTGGCTTTCCTTGCTTTTCACTCTGTCTTCACTTAGAGCTGGCTTCCTGAGAGCCTGGAGCTTGATCCCAAAAGCCAGGAATGTTAAACAACCAAGGAGAAAGACAAACTAGAGGACTAAAGATCTCAAGGGCCTGTGAGTGGGTAGTGAGATGCAGAACTCCCCTTGGAAAGTACCTACATAAGATCTGGGGAAAGGCCTCTTGTCTTCCTAACATGTCTATGCCAAGAGCCCACTGGGTGTTTTAGACACTTAAGTGGCCCTCCTACCGGGCAAGGTGGTGCTCATAGTTGGTTAGACAAGGAGACTGAGACTAATAAGTGGAACTGGATTCAAATCATAGTCTTTACTGTGAAATGGTTCCTAGGATCTTTCCACATACCTTCAATGAGGGGTGTATCCTGTTCTGACCGAGTATTCTAGTTTGCTTCTTCATTTTTAAAGAGAAATTGTTTATTTTGCCTCCTGGTTCAAAGGGCTCCAGTGCATCAGGCAAGAGGAGATTGGCCATTGGCAGTAAAAGGGTATGACTGAATATTCAGATTTCAGCCAACAAGGAAGATTTATTCACTTTTTTTTTTTTTTTTTGACAAGTTCTCCCTATGTAGCCCAGGCTGGCCTCAAGCTTACAATCTTTTTTTATTCATCTAATAAGTGCTAAAATTAGAGGTATAAGCCTCCACCTTGAGCTCACTATCCTATATTCCTACAGAGGCCTTAGGGGAAAGGAAGGAGTCAAAGAACTCAGTGGAAGTCTGGAGTAGGAAAAAGAAGAAGATGGGGGAAGCAACATACCAAAGGATGGAGTCAACTGCTTTTATTATTTTTTTAATTTTTTAAAATTTTTTACTTATATATACATTTCAAATGCTATCCCGAAAGTTCCCTATACCCTCCCCCACCCCCAGCCATGCTCCCCTACCCACCCACTCCCATTTCTTGGCCCTGGTGATCCCCTGTACTGGGGCATATAAAGTTTGCAAGACCAAGGGGCCTCTTTTGCCAATGATGGCTGACTAGGCCATCTTCTGCTACATATGCAGCTAGAGACAAGAGCTTCGGGGTACTGGTTAGTTCATATTATTGTTCCACCTATGGGGTTGCAGACCCCTTTAGCTCCTTGAGTACTTTCTCTAGCTTCTCCATTGGGGGCCCTCTGTTCCATCCAATAGCTGACTATGAGCATCCACTTCTGTGTTTGCCAGGCACCAGCATAGCCTCACAAGGGACAGCAATTTCAGGGTCCTTTCAGCAAAATCTTGCTGGCATATGCAATGGTGTCTGCATTTGGAGGCTGAATATGGGATGGATCTCCGGGTGCAGCAGTCTCTAGATGGTCCATCCTTTCCTCTCAGCTTCAAACTTTCTCTCTGTAACTCCTTCCATGGGAATTTTGTTTCCAATTCTAAGAAGAGGCAAAGTGTCCATACTTTTGTCTTCGTTCTTCTTGAGTTTCATGTGTTTTGCAAATTGTATCTTGAGTATTCTAAGTTTCTGGGCTAATATCCACTTATCAGTGAGACATATCAGGTGAGTTCTTTTGTGATTGGGTTACCTCACTCAGGATGATGCCCTCCAGGTCCATCCATTTACCTAGGAATTTCATAAATTCATTGTTTTTAATAGCTAAGTAGTACTCCATTGTGTAAATGTACCACATTTTCTGTATTCATGCCTCTGTTAAGGGACATCTGGGTTCTTTACAGCTTCTGGCTATTATAAATAAGGCTGCTATGAACATAGTGGAGCATGTGTTCTTATTACCAGTTGGGGCATCTTCTGGATATATGTCCAGAAGAGGTATTGCTGGATCCTCTGGTGGTACTATGTCCAATTTTCTGAGGAACCGCCAGACTGATTTCCAGAGTGGTTGTACAAGCTTGCAAAACCACCAACAATGGAGGAGTGTTCCTCTTTCTCCACATCCTCACCAGCAAATGTTGTCACCTGAATTTTTGATCTTAGCCATTCTGACTAGTATGAGGTGGAATCTCAGGGTTGTTTTGATTTGCATTTCCCTGATGATTAAGGATGTTGAACATTTTTTCAGGTGCTTCTCAGCCATTCAGTATTCCTCAGGTGAGAATTCTATGTTTAGCTCTGAGCCCCATTTTTTAATGGGGTTATTTGATTTTCTGGAGTCCACCTTCTTGAGTTCTGTATATATATTGGATATTATTCCCCTATCTGATTTAGGATAGGTAAAGATCCTTTCCCAATCTGTTGGTGGCCTTTTTGTCTTATTGACAGTGTTTTTTGCCTTACAGAAGCTTTGCAATTTTATGAGGTCCCATTTGTCAATTCTTGATCTTATAGCACAAGACATCGCTGTTCTGTTTAGGAATTTTTCCCCTGTGCCCATACCTTCGAGGCTTCTCCCCCACTTTCTTCTCTATAAATTCCAGTGACTCTGGTTTTATGTGAAGTTCCTTGATCCACTTAGACTTGATCTTAGTACAAGAAGATGAGAATGGATCAATTCGCATTCTTCTGCATGATAACCGCCAGTTGTGCCAGTACCATTTGTTGAAAATGTTGTCTTTTATCCACTGGATGGATTTAGCTCCCTTGTCAAAGATCAAGTGACCCTAGGTGTGTGGGTTCATTTCTGGGTCTTCAATTCTATTCCATTGGTCTACCTGTCTGTCGCTATACCAGTACCATGTAGTTTTTTTTTTTTTTTTTATCACAATTGCTCTGTAGTACAACTTTAGTTCAGGCACAGTGATTCCACCAGAGGTTCTTTTATCCTTGAGAAGAGTTTTTGCTATCCTAGGTTTTTTGTTATTCCAGATGAATTTGCATATTTCCCTTTCTAATTCGTGGAAGAATTGAGTTGGAATTTTGATGGGGATTGCATTGAATCTATAGGTTGCTTTTGGCAAGATAGCCATTTTTACTATATTGATCCTGCCAATCCATGAGCATGGGAAATCTTTCCATCTTCTGAGATCATCTTTGATTTCTTTCTTCAGAGACTTGAAGTCCTTATCATACAGATCTTTCACTTTCTTAGTTAGAGTCACGCCAAGGTATTTTATATTATTTGTGACTATTGTAAAGGGTGTTGTTTCCCTAATTTCTTTCTCAGCCTGTTTATCCTTTGTGTAGAGAAAGGCCATTGATTTGTTTGAGTTAATTTTATATCCAGCTACTGCACTGAAGCTGTTTATCAGGTTTAGGAGTTCTCTGGTGGAATTTTTAGGGTCACTTATATATACTATCATATCATCTGCAAAAAGTGATATTTTGACTTCTTCCTTTCCAATTTGTATCCCCTTGACCTCCTTTTGTTGTCAAATTGCTCTGGCTAGGACTTTAAGTAATATATTGAATAGGTAGGGAGAAAGTGGGCAGCCTTGTCTAGTCCGATTTTAGTGGGATTTGCTATTGGTTTGCTGTAGATTGCGTTTATCATGTTTAGGTATGGGCCTTGAATTCCTGATCTTTCCAAGACTTTTATCATGAATGGGTGTTGGATTTTGTCATATGCTTTTTCCGCATCTAACGAGATGATCGTGTGGTTTTTGTCTTTGAGTTTGTTTATATATTGGATTATGTTGATGGATTTCCAAATATTAAACCATCCCTGCATCCCTGGAATGAAGCCTACTTGGTCAGAATGGATGATTGTTTTGATATGTTCTTGGATTCGGTTAGGGAAAATTTTATTGAGTATTTTTGTATCGATATTCATAAGGGAAATTGGTCTGAAGTTCTCTCTATCTTTGTTGGGTCTTTATGTGGTTTAGGTATCAGAGTAATTGTGGCTTCGCAGAATGAATTGGGTAGGGCACTTTCTGTTTCTATTTTGTAGAATATTTTGAGAAGAACTGGAATTAGATCTTCTTTGAAGATCTGATAGAACTCTGCACTAAACCCATCTGGTCCTGGGCTTTTTTTTTTTTTTTTTTTTGGTTGGGAGACTATTTATGACTGCTTCTATTTCTTTAGGGGATATAGGACTGTTTAGGTCATTAATCTGATCCTGATTTAACTTTGGTACCTGGTATCTGTCTAGAAACTTCTCCATTTCATCCAGGTTCTCCAGTTTTGTTGAGTATAGCCTTTTGTAGAAGGATCTGATGGTGTTTTGGATTTCTCCAGGATCTGTTGTCATGTCTCCCTTTTCATTTCTGATTTTGTTAATTAGGATGCTGTCCCTGTGCCCTCTAGTGAGTCTGGCTAAGGGTTTATCTATCTTGTTGATTTTCTCAAAGAACCAGCTCCTTGATTGGTTGATTCTTTGAATAGTTCTTCTTGTTTCCACTTGGTTGATTTTGCCCCTGAGTTTGATTATTTCCTGTTGTCTACTCCTCTTGGGTGAATTTGCTTCCTTTTGTTCTAGAGCTTTTAGGTGTGTTGTCAAGCTGCTAGTGTGTGCTCTCTCTAGTTTCTTTTTGGAGGCACTCAAAGCTATGAGTTTTCCTCTTAGAAATGCTTTCATTGTGTCCCATAAGTTTGGGTATGTTGTAGCTTCATTTTAAGTAAACTCTAAAAAGTCTTTAATTTCTTTCTTTATTTCTTCCTTGACCAATGTATCACTGAGTGTTGTTCAGCTTCCACATGAATGTTGGCTTTCTATTATTTATGTTGTTATTGAAGATTAGCCTTAGTCCATGGTGATCTGATAGGATGCATGGGACAATTTCAATATTTTTGTATCTGTTGAGGCCTGTTTTTTGACCAATTATATGGTCAGTTTTGGAGAAGGTACCATGGGGTGCTGAGAAGAAGTTATATCCTTTTGTTTTAGGATAAAATGTTCTGTAGATATCTGTTAAATCCATTTGTTTCATAACTTCTGTTAGTTTCACTGTGTCCCTGTTTAGTTTCTGTTTCCATGATCTGTCCATTGATGAAAGTTGTGTGTTGAAGTCTCCCACTATTATTGTATGAGGTGCAATGTGTGCTTTGACCTTCACTAAAGTGTCTTTAATGAATGTGACTGCCCTTGTATTTGGAGCATAGATATTCAGAATTGAGAGTTCCTCTTGGAAGATTTTACCTTTGATAAGTATGAAGTGCCTCTCCTTGTCTTTTTTTGATAACTTTGGTTTGGAAGTCGATTTTATTCAATATTAGAATAGCTACTTCAGCTTGTTTCTTTAGACCGTTTGCTTGGAAAATTGTTTTCCAGCCTTTCACTCTGAGGTTGTGTCTGTCTTTTTCCCTGAGATGGGTTTCCTGTAAGCAGCAAAATGTTGGGTCCTGTTTGTGTAGCCAGTCTGTTAGTCTATGTCTTTTTATTGGGGAATTGAGTCCGTTGATATTAAGAGATATTAAGGAAAAGTAATTGTTGCTTCCTATAATTTTTGTTGTTAGAGTTGGCATTCTGTTCTTGTGACTGTCTTCTTTTAGGTTGGTTTTCCTCTTAGAAATGCTATGTTTTAGGTTTTAGGTTTGTTGAAGAATTATTTTTTTGCTTTTTCTAGGGCATAGTTTCCGTCCTTGTATTTTTTTTTCTGTTATTATCCTTTGAAGGGCTGGATTCGTGGAAAGATATTGTGTGAATTTGGTTTTGTCATGTAATACTTTGGTTTCTCCATCTATGGTAATTGAGAGTTTGCCTGGGTATAGTAGCCTGGGTTGGCATTTGTGTTCTCTTAGTGTCTGTATATCATCTGTCCAGGATCTTCTGGTTTTCATAGTCTCTGGTGAGAAGTTTGGAGTAATTCTAAATGGTCTGCCTTTATATGTTACTTGACCTTTTTCCCTTGCTGCTTTTTTCTTTATTTAGTGCATTTGTTGTTCTGATTATTATGTGTCGGGAGGAATTTCTTTTCTGGTTCAGTCTATCTGGGGTTTTGTAGGCTTCTTGTATGTTCATGGGCATCTCTTTCTTTAGGTATGGAAAGTTTTCTTCTATAATTTTGTTGAAGATATTTGCTGGCCCTTTAAGTTGAAAATCTTCATTCTTATCTACTCCTATTATCTGTAGGTTTGGTCTTCTCATTGTGTCTTGGATTTCCTGCATGTTTTGAGTTCCATGTTCCCTATGGAATCTTCTGCACCTGAGATTCTCTCTTTTATTTCTTGTATTCTGTTGCTGATGCTCGTATCTATGGTTCCTGATTTCTTTTCTAGGGTTTCTATCTCCAGAGTTGTCTCCCTTTGGGTTTTCTTTATTGCTTCTACTTCCATTTTTAGATCCTGGATGGTTTTGTTCAATTCCATCACCTGTTTGATAGTGTTTTCCTGTAACTCTCTAAGGCATTTTTGTATTTCCTCTTTAAAGGCTCCTAGCTGTGTACCTGTGTTTTCCTGTATTTCCTTCTTAAAGTCCTCCATCATCATCATAAGAAGTGACTTTAGGTCCATGTCTTGCTTTTCTGGTTTGATGGTGTATCCAGGACTTGCTATGGTGGGAGAGTTTGGTTCTGATGATGCCAAGTAACCTTGGTTTCTGTTGTTTCTGTTCTTACACTTGCCTCCTGCCATCTGATTATCTCAAGTATTTGCTGTCCTCAATATATCTGATTGGAGCCTGTCCTTCCTATAATCCCAGTTGATTCAGGACTCCTCAGAGTCCAGCTTTCTCTGTGATCCTTTGTTTGTGGGCTCCTGTGAACCTGAGATTCTGGGTGTGTCAGAATTCTTGGCAGTCAAGTTCCTCTGAGACCCTGAAATACTGGTGTGACCAAGCTCCTTTTATCCTGGGATCCTGTTGTCAAAGATCCTGGGCTTGTTACAGTGCCTGGAAGAGTTGTCTCCTTTGAGGAATGTGGTGCTGTCTGGTCAGTGGTCCTAAGATCGAGAGGAGAGTCCTCTAGGGACCTTGGGGGTATCTGCCAACTCTGCGCACAAGGTGATTGACCTGAAGGGACTTGTGCCCCTGGTCAGGCCAGTTTTCTGCTTCCCTAATGCTGTCTCAGGTCCTGCAAGATTGGATTGGATTGTAACAGAAGCTGTGTTCCACTCACCAGAAGTCCTAAGATCGAGTGGAGAGTCCTCTAGGGACCGTGGGGGTGTCTGCCGACTGTGTGCACTGTCAACTGCTTTTATAATGAAGTATCAGCTTCTGTACTTCCCAGTGGGTTACTTATGCCAAGGAGTTCTTTAAAACATTTTTTCTTATTACATTTGTTTATTTATGTGTGTATGTGTGTGTACACACACACATTCATGTGGAGGTCAGAAGACAGCATGCAGGAATCAGTTTTCTTTTTCAACCACGTGGGTCCCAGGGATCAAACTCAGGTTGTCTAGCTTACTGGCAAGCACCTGAAGAGGTCAGCTCAGGACCTTTGGAAAATTCCATGTAGGCACCCCTCCCCTCTGGAAGGGAGAGGCTCTTTACATTCCTTAGAAAGACCAAATGGGAGATCAAACATTGCCTACCCACAGATAAGGGAAGCACTTGCTACCTTATTCCCTAAGGGCCAATCAGTTTAAAAGTCACTCTGTTCTGCTAATCACAGTGTGCCTGGTTACTGATGCTGTATTCCACTCCTGGAAACTGTATAAAAACTCACTGAACAGGCTGCCCAGGGTCTCTGCACCTCCTTTGAGTGCAGGATGACCCCAGCATGCTGGAACAATAAATTCTTCTTGCTTTTGTATCGACCCCCAGCTCCAAATTGTTCACTCAGGGGATGCCTAGCTAAGGCTCATCAGAGTCTTACTCTTACTTGCTGAGCCACCTGGCTAGCTTAACTGCTAAGTAGTCTTAATTCTATTTCCTCATTTTACGCATGTGAGGGAAAAACCTGGACCTTGGGTGTGAGGTCTCCCCAGCTGTGTTCTAGGTACTGTCACTTCAAGAAACAGAACACCTATTTGTCTCCATTCACAAGCTACTTTACTATAGTAATTCTAAATATTGATGAGCTGGTGAGTGCGTGAAGCAAACAGACTCTCCTGTCCTGCAACTGTGGGAATGAAATGAGCCTCTTGGCAGAGTCCATGCCTTGTAGACTGATCATATACCTGTGATGTGGACATTCTATCACTGTCCACTCCAGAAAGACTAACATATGTGTAAGGACAGTCTTATACAGAAATAGTCACCATGGAGAAGCTCAGCCTAACACAGTTGTAAAACTGAGGAAATGGCAAGTTGTTTGCTTTTACAGCAAGCACAAGGATCTGAGTTTCAGTACCGAGCCTATATAAACAGAAGCAGAGCATGTGGGGGCATGGTGGTATATATTTATAAACCCAATACAGGGCAGGTGGAGAAAGGTAGATTCCCCCAGTTTCACTGGCTGGCCAGCCTAGTCTACTTGGTGAGTTTCAAGCCTCTGAGACTCTTTGTCTGGAAAACAAACTCACAAACAAACAGGACTGCCAAGGTGCCTGAATAGGTACCTAAAGGCACTTACCACCAAGCTTGATTACCTGAGTTCAATATCTAGGACCTATATAGCAGAAGAAAATTGAATTCTAAAGTTGTCCTTTGTCCTGTACACAGTGTCACTCATGTACACACATACTCATACACACATGCACACATAAAAAACAACCAACTAAACAAACAAACCAACCTCAGACTCCCAAACGGTGGATAGGTGTTTGAAGAATGACAAACCAGGCTATGTCTATCAACAGGAGAATGTGTAAATAACCCACAGAATAACCTCACAGTGGAACAGTTCTTAACCATACAGAGACATAAAATGCCAACACTTGTGAAACATGAATGAGCTTCAAAATCAAGTGCACTGGGAAAGGATCCTTACATTTAAAAAAATCATATATGCATAATTTCCCCCTCTGTTTCAAGAATGGATTAATTTGTGCATACAAATGTAGGTGAAGGTGTTGTTCCCCTAATTGGTTTTTGATTGTGTCAATGAAGACAGTGAAAGCTAATGGAAGAGAAAAAGTGGAATTTCTTGGTGTGGAGGGAAGGGGGGGGTGTTTCACCTGGACACCATCTAAGGCCTGGGGGCAACTAGAACTGGTGGTAGTCTCCCCTCTGGAGGAATTCTGATAAAGGCTAGCTGATGAATTTAGGACAATAGATTCTGAGCCCTGCAGTTGTGTTATCTGACTGGTTTTAAAGTGTTAGCACTGTCTGGTGTTTTCCATCTGCAGCAACTCAGGTGGGCAGGAGAAAAGGCACAGCCAGGGCGGACATTGGTGGAGCTAGCCTTGGGGTGGTTGGCCAGCAGAGAGGGAGCTCAGTTCCAGTGTTCATAGGAAAAGTATAGAGCTGGTGGTTTGGAGAAACTGAGTGAAATGGGCAGCTTGGCGAAGCTAGCCTTGAGGGCTGGAGGTTGACCTCTGAGCATAGTGTGGGGCGCAGCACCAGGCAAGGAACAAGCATAGTTTTTAAAAATGAAACACTACATACAAATTCAGAGTGGTATCTGGCATAAGGATTAACAATGTGGGAGTATCAGGGAGGCAACGATATTTTAAGTCTTGTCAGGTGTTTGAGTTACAAAGCTAAATGCCTTGCTGGTGCTGCCATAGCAAAAGCCCACAGACTATGTGGCTCAGGCAACTGAGATCTATCTCCTGGCTATTCTGGAGGCTGGAGGTCAGTGATCAAGGTGTGGCCAGGCTTGGCTCCTGCAGGCTGTGAGGGGAGGCTGTGGGCAAGGCTTCTTTCCTTAGCGTGTGAATGTCCATCTGCTCTCTGTCTTCCTCTGTGAATGTCTGTGACTTACTTAATCCATTCTCTGGGAAGCACAACACTCATGTTGGATTTGAGCCCATTCTAATTTTGGGTTGATATGTTCTTTGTGGCATGAGTTTTGGAGTCTAGCTGTGGTTTCACATCCTCTGTTTCCTCCATCTCAGAGTGTCCGGACACCACTGCACATCAGGCTGGAAGGATGAAGCAGAGTCCAGAATGGGTGGAGTTCTGCAGGATCCTATTCTGGCTAGGAGTGAGTGCCAGGGGCGAGAGGGTAAGGGTGGGGACAAGGCCTTCTCTGAGGATTTAATGTTACAGCTCTTTCTGGCGAAGGCGAACCAGGAGTATATATGGACCCTGGAGAGTGGCAAGGAGTTTTCAGGGTAAACAAAAATCATTGGCTAGAGTTTTAAAGTTCTGTCAATGCCTCATTTGCATGAAGAGGAATTCCAGGAATCTCAGGTGCTTACTGGACAGGTTCTTATGGGAAGAAAGGAAGCTGAACTCACTAAGGCTATGTGATATTCCACATGTAGAGGGTATATGGGGTTTTGGCTCTCCAAACAAGGTCAGAGAAGGAAAAACCCTCCTGGTAGAGGAAGTCCCCCATTTTGTGCCTAGTCCAGAGGGCTATCTGGGCAATGGTAAACTTCAACCTTAATTATCAGGGTCCAATTGTTCTTCACCTCTCTTAATGATATATCTTTCTATCACACACTGCCATGTGCTAGGATATAATGATTTCAATGTGTGTGTGTGTGTATACCTTGGAGCTCTGAGCCTGTGAATGTATGACTAGAGATCAGGAAAGGCTATTAGTTAGCCTTTTTCCATTGAGACAGGGTCTTTCAGCTAATCTGGATATTGCTGTTTTGGCTAGGCTGGCTGACCAAAAAGCCCCAGGATGCTCTTGTCTCTACCCACCTCCACTCCAGTGCTGGGGTTACTGGAGTACAAGTGCCCGAGATTTCTCATGACTGGTGGAGATTTGAACTCAGGCCCTTGGGTTTGTACAGCAAGCACTCTCACCCACTGAGACTTCTCCTCAGCTCCAACATATAAATATTGGAGGGAGTGTCACAATTCAATCCAGCAAATATATTCTTATGGCTTGTGTAAATGGCATGTAAAACCTTTCATCACAAGGAAAACAAAGCTATAAAAAGATATTGAGCTGAAATTAATGTTACTTATGCAGAAGTACTTAGAAATGCATTATGCTTTGTAATTTGCTTTGAAATAATATAGAAAATTTCGGAGATCTACAGACACAGAGGTATGTAATAGAAAAAATGTACTATTGAAATGGTAGACTGCTACGCTCTCTGGTCGAGTCAACTGGACAAGCCAAAAGGCTTAAAAGTCACTCATGAGGCAAAAGAGTTTCAAGGAAGCTCTCCTCCTGGAGGCTAGTGTTCTCTACCCATACATTAATTTTTCATTCCCGAGTTCCAGTACCACGCTAGTCTAGAGTATGGATCCACGTGCTCTCTTTCAGTATTTCTCTATAAGTGCTCTGACATGGCTAAAGCCTTCCGCCAGTGTTCCAATGGTCCAAGGGCGTCCTTGACCAAGATCTAGGGTTTAGAATTCAGCAAGATTGTAAAAGCTAAGTCACTCCCTTACACGGGAATTTACCATCACTTAGGAAGAAGGAAGTTTCAGACCAAAGGAGAAACCAGAATAGATACTATAGCAGAGTTACACCCATACACAAGTATTTACAATGGCCTAAGGGGAAGGTGGACTATACAAGAGACTAAAATAGGAACTGTGGCAAGGACTCGAAGCCCTTGACCCTGGCTTCTAAGATTAGTGAATTTTAGGTGGAGCCCTTGTTGATCCCAGCTGTTATCAATGTATTCTATCCTGGGTGGTTCCCGTTAGACCTTTTGGGTTTGCATTCCTCTGTTTTATGTAAGATTCCAGTTACCTCAATTGTACCTTGCGAATATGTCACCCAACTTCCTTATTGTCCTCTGCATAAAAAGTCTGATGCTCGAGTTGTAAAATTACATTCAGATTCCACACAAACTCTCCTGCGTGTGTGTCTGTCTGTCATCATCCACGCTTTGCCCACCCGCGTCGAGAGACCCCGTTCCACGCAGACATAGGGACCCAAAAGGTCTGCGGCAGTAGACTTCATGTGGTAAGGATGGGGATGTAGTTTAGGCAGCAGAGTACATGCCTAGCATGCATGAAACTCCTGAATGTAATCCCTATTACTACACAGACTGGGGATGGTGACTCATGCATATAATCCCAGCACTTGGGAGGCAGACAGAGACATCATGAAGTCTAAGGTCATGAGAGCTGAAATGATGACTCAGAGGTAAGAGCATTATATGCTCCAGCAGGCCCTTGGCTTGGTTCCCAGCACCTAGAAGAGAGTTAACATTTCCTCACTCCAGTTCCAGTGGGTCTGATGCCTTCTTCAGAATCCCAAGGGCACCAGGCATGTATGTGGGAAACTAACGTACACGCAAGGAAAACACTCATAAAGTAAAAAGAAAGAAAGAAAAATCCTTTTAAAAAGGCAGAAGGTCAAGGTCGTGTTCATTTATCAGGTGAGTTTGTGCTCGGCCTGGGAGCCACGAGTTCAATCTCAAAAACCAAAGTAGCTCAGCGTCCATGCACACAAGCAAACCAATGAAATCAGTGTTGCCGTGAAGTTCCTTCAGTTATGTTGTTCTAGAACTTTTTATAGTAAGAAAATTAGAGCACAATACTGCATACCAGCTGTGTCGTGTGGCAGTAGGAGTTGATGGATGGATAGGCAGATAAATAACCTGCCCTGCTGAAGCCTGCATTGTGGACCCATTGGCTAGACATAGACACTATGGGTGCCAGCATCATATCCAACGGACACACTCATTTATGAGTTAATCAGACTGACTTGGTGCCTGCTATACATTTCATAGTTAGCTGCTCAATAAACATGGATCCATTGGCTTTATGTCCCCCCCCCCCCTAGATGATGAATTCCACAGCAGCTTTTAGTTGTGCAAAGATAAATCACTCCTGGTCCAAGTGGTAAGCCACAGAAATAACAGCAATTTATACATACCCTTCAGGAGTCCCTTGTGAGAACTCCTCCAGTATTTATGAGGTGTGGTGACGAATGTTAAAAGCAAGGGTGGGGTTGGAAGCTTTATATTATTACCTACCTCACACCACCAAAGAACTTTACATGGAAATGTTTATTGGGAATACAGTTTGTTAGGAAGCTATCAAGACAAGACATTTATCATGGACAGGAAGCAGACGATCCCCACAAAGCTGCAGTGACATTTTTAATACTGGCTGAACATTTCTCAATCGGAGCAAACAGACTCTTTTTCAATCTTTTCAAATCACTTCCAAGCTTATGGTGCAAATCATTGCGACGACTCTAGTAGAATAATAGAAATAACTCCTCCGTTGGGGTTTACACTGGGGAATATGGGAAACATGGTGTCTTAGTTATTTTCTGCTTCTGTGTTGAAATCTCCTGATAAAAGCACCTTAAGGATGGAAGGGTTCATTGTGGCCCCCAGTTCATGCTGGGGAAGTCAAGGTGCTTGAAGCAGCCGTCAAACTGTGTCTGTGTTAGGAGAGGGAAAGCCACTTACTCTTGTGTTCACTGTCTCCTTTCTGTACAGTCAGGACCCAAGTCCAGGGAATGGTGTTGTCCTCCTTCAGTGTGGCTCTTCCCACCTCAATTAACCTAGTGGAGAGACTCCCTCACAGATGTGTCCAGAATCTTGCCTGATTTAGTTTCCCACAGCCACACTGTTGCTTCCTGGGTTATTCCTCATCCTGCCACATTGATATGTTGTCACACCCAGACTGATATTTTGTTGTTGTTGTTTTATTTTGCATCATATGAACTTTTGCATAATGCCATAGCCCATAGAGTGTCACTGCCTTAAGTCGATGGACTGAGGCAAATCACTTCTTTAAATTGTGATTTCTACGGAAAATAAAGATGAAAATCTCACTGCCCTAATGAAACTCATCAGCCATCAAGAAACAGAACAGGAAGGTGAAAAGGGAGTGATTTGGAACAGGAAGAGGGTTATGGGGTGGGGGGCAGGGAGGCTGAGGAAGAAGAGGGTAAGCAGGTGTGGGGGCAGGGAGGCTAAGAGGCATATCATACGGTATACAAATGCATTAGGTGCCATAATTAATCTCATCACACAGAACTAATACATGCAGATACAAATAAACACCTTGTCTATTCAGGATGTCCTAAGAATGGGACATAAGTGGCAGATATTTCTTTTTTTGTTTGTTGTTTACTTTTTTGCACCTGGCCTCTGTGGAGTCAGGTTGTCTTTAAATGTGGGATAGTTCTGCTTTATCATTCTCAGTGCTGGAAGGTTTAGTATGCGCCACTACACCAAGCTGGGTAATTGTTTGTTTGATTTTTAGAGATTTATTGTACACGTTTGTGCGTGTGAATGATGGGCATGTGAGTGCAGATGCCTGAAGAAGCTAAAAAAGATCATTGGATGCCCTGGAGCTGAAGTTACAGATGGTGACGAGCCGCCTGGGAACCAAACTCAGGTCCCCTACAAGGTCAGCACACAGTTTTACACATCCTCAGACTGCAGTCTCAGCTTTAGTACTTAGTCTACGTCATAATGTTCAAAAGTGGCCCAAGTGAGGATGGTAATAAAGAAGAAGCAGAAGAAGCAGCAACAGAAGAGGAGGGAGAAGAGGAAGAGGAAGGGGAAGGGGAGTGGGAGAGGAGAGAGGAAGGGAAAGAGGAAGAGGAAAAGGAAGAAGAGGAAGAAGAAGAAGAAGAAATGTGGTGGTGGTGGTAGTCTTCCTCCATCGTGGTGATAACAGGTATATATATAACAGGTATATATGTATACACACACACACACACACACACACCTGTATGTATATATATATGAGAATTGTTGCCCAAGGAAAACAAGAAGGTAAATATTTTGTCTCTAGAAGAATTAAATGTCATGAAATCAACAAGATACTTGGACACAGGCACTATTTATAGTTAAGTTTTGGCTCAATAGATACAGCAGAAGACATTCTGATGACCAGGGTTCAAATGCTTTTCATGTAAACAATTGTCTGCCCAGCTTATCCTTAGCATGTCTTCACCAGTTAGTGATGTCTGCCATGCTGTCGGTTAAAGAAGCCCAGACAGAGATCCAACACTTCACACCTATGAATTCTCCCAGGATTCTTTGTTGCTGGAGGAGTTGTTCTCATTAACTTGGACAGAGAACCCTGCCTATTCTCTTTCACTGCATTCCTTCTGCACATAGCTATCAGTGTTCAGTGGAGGTTTGTTAAAGCAAGTTAAAAATGTCCTTAGGATTCTGATTACTTAGTATCTTCAATATTGTCTTCTGCTGAGAACAAGGGAAAACTTTCGTCCCTCTGATGCAGTCTCTTCAAAGTGTATGAGGGAAAGCTAGCCTGCCCCTGAGTCACCTGGAGCTTTGCTCTGTAGACAGCCGAGAAGGCCTGGGAAAATTATCCCAGCTTTAACTCAATGACTTGGTCTGGGATTCACCTTCGGAAGCTCATTTATTTCTCCAAAAGCTGTCTCTGTTCTGGGTCAAGTCAGCAGGGAAAGCATTTGCTTAGCTCTCACAGGGGATGGCATTATCCCCTTCCTCCGTTTCTTCCTGCCACACCCCCAGCCCCATATTATTTAGTATGGCAAGAAGAGGAAATGTTTATGGTGCTTATTCTGAGAATTGCAACATGATTATCACTGTGACAAGACCCTACTGAAGAGCTCTTCCCTTTAACAGTAGAAATAGGCTCTGTTTCTTCTTGGTTTTACAAAAGGTCCAGGCTTAGGCAATAGTATTCCGTTCCACATTTAAAAGGTCTGTCTACATCACTGTTCTGAATATTCTAGCTCCTTTGCATTCCCTGGTGTTGTGGATTGAATGTGAAATGTCTTCCAGAGGCTCACATTTAAACTCTGGGCTCTAGCATATGGTGGTGTTTGGGTTCCCATAGGAGGTGGAGCCTCAGCATAAGAAGTGGGGCCCTAAGGGCAGGCCCTTGAGGTTTTACAGAAGAGCTCTTCTTCCTGATTCAGGATATGTTGCAGTCAGCAGCCTCTTGTCCACCACGATGCCTTCTTAAACCAAGAGCCAGAATAAACCTTCTTTTTATAAAGTTGTTTCTGTCAATTGCTGTGTCACAGCAATGAGACAAGGAAGTTATAGAGATGGCCTCATGGATCCAACCTGTCAGCTCTGACAGCATGTAAAACCGTAAAACCCTTCCCTACCTTTCAGCTCTGTCAGGCAGTAACACTTTCCCCCCACCACTTTCCCTTCTTTGGTGGCTTCCTGAGGGATCTGTCATGACAGAAAGATTCACACGCTGAACTATTTTGTTCCCATATTCCCAGAAGTCACTGCCCTTCATTACCCACTGCCTGTTGACTTTAAGATCATGGCATCCTACATCTCCCTGGGTTTCTATAGTTGTTTCAAATGCCAAGGTCTTTAGGTCCATCTTAGCCAGAAGTTAACCCAGGCCAACAATGTGTGAGTCTTTCTGGTTCATAAATTCCAACACATAAAGTGTTAATTAGATGTATGCTGGCTTAAATTTTGTTTAAATAATGGACTTCATAGGCTCTTACACACACACACACACACACACACGACAATAGGAGCAGTCTCTGTCCTGCCCTGAGCTGCTCACAACCCTTCTGTGAAGCCAGATTCTGTCTGTGATAAAAGCTTTTAAGAGCCCTGAGCCATCTGGCTTAAGGCAGCATCTCTTCCCTTCTGCCTTCTTCATCCTCATCTATAGAATGAAGGAAGGATGCACCAGCAGGGTCACACGACATTGAAAGTTGTGAGTTTGAACCCTTGTTCTGCTGGTAGCCATGTGACTTCATGCGACTCACTTAGCCTCTCTGGATCTGTAGAAACTGGAAAGAAAATGCCTTTCTGGAGAGTGGTTGAGGATTCCAACCACCTAGGAACCCGATACGCCTAGAATATAGTAGATGTTCAATGAACAGTTCTTATTTCTATGGTAATTGGAAAGTGGAAGGGCCCTCCTACTACCAACACTGAGTGTGTGTGTGTATTACTCAGAGAGTGGGTAGGGAGCCTCCAGGCTTCCTGGCCTCATTAGTAGCTTCTTGCAAAGCTTGCCTCAGCAATAAAAAAAAAAAAAAAAAAAAAAAAAAAAAAACAGCTCTGGAGGTGGAGAGGGACTTAGGTCTCTCCAGAGTCCAGGCATAGCCCAGCAGGTAATGCCCTCCAGCTAGGTAAGCATGCTGCTTTGCCACAGAAGCTTATAACCAGATCAGCAGAGCTTGGACGCTTTAATAAGCTCTGCCAGATCAGATGGCCCAGCTCCTGAGTCAGCTGTCCCAGATGCCAGCGGCCTGGCTGGATATTCCCTCTAACTCTGAGGGGGTGAGCCCTTCCACCCACACAGCATCGGTTTCCATGTTCAAGGTTTCAAGTGCATGCACTCCCACCCACAGCTGCTGAACTGGGTCCTTCAACAAGCACTTTGGAGCTAATTCTCTCATGTTCACTCTGGATAAATCAAATTATGTCATTTCCTCTCATTAACACCCTCTAATACCTTAGTAAGCCATCCATTAGCCCTGGAATAAAACCCATCACATACTCTGTTTCAAAAGTGTTACTTGATCTGCCCTTTGCCTTAAGTTACACCCTCTGAGAGTTCTGTCCTTCTGAATACAAAACTCCGTCTGCCCCAGGGACTTTGTACTTGTCTGTCCCTAATTCCTGGCACAATCTTACTTCTGTATGTTTCCTTGGTCTCATCCTTCAGGTCTTGTTTGGTATGAATTAATTTCATATTTGTATTGTATTTGCTTGTTTATCCTCTCTCTCCCTCTTTCTCTCTCCCTCTCTCGTGTGTGTGTGTGTGTGTGTGTGTGTGTGTGTGTGTGTGTGTGTATGTGTGTGTGTGTGTCTGTCTGTCTGAATTTTCACTTTCTACCATATAGGTCCTAGAAAGTCTGTTTATCCACTGAGCCCTTTTGCTGGCCATGTGTTAAGAGAGCTTCCTTGGGCTTTGAATCTTCTAAAGCAACAGAGGCTGTGTTGTGAGAAACCATTCTTGCTTCCATCTCATAGGTGACATGTTGGAGATTGGTTCTAATGATTTGATTCAATCGGGAATCCGCATGTCCAAACACTGAAGGTCTTTGTCCCCAACTAGTTTTTGATCAATCAACAAAGATGCCAGCAGCCAATGGTTGGGTAAAGGGAGGTGGGGCGGGGCCCTTAGAGTTGCAAGGGAGGAGAAAGGAAGAGATGCAGAATTGCCATGACTTGGGGGAGAAAGATGGATCAGATTTAGAGCTGCAGAGGTGAGATCATTTGAAATGTAGGAGTAAGGGAAAACGGCCCCCGGACGGGCTGCCTGGAAGTGTCTTGGGCAACAAAGACCAATGGGCCTCACAAAAGGCAACAGGCAGCAAAGTTAAAGTAGATTTAGAAGGTGTTGAGTCAGGAGTACCAGAGAGAAAAGCATGCTAGCCACAGGAGGCTGAGAACTGCCAAGTCTTTGAGTATCCAAAGCATTTTAAAAATAAGCTAATGTGTGTATGTGTGTGTGTGTCTTCATTCACAAATCCAAACTGTTCCTGGGTGGGTGGTTAGAAGTGTGTGTCCCACCGGGAGCACAAAGTGGTGTAGCTCAAACTCACCGCTACAGTGACAAATATAGGTTGAAAACTGATGCAAATGAACACCTCATAGCTGGGAAGAGGAGGGTTTCCACAGGTGAGCTGAGAGCAAGTGACATCCATTTCCATAGGAGGCTGCAGGTTTGCCGGGGATTTTAGGATCAAACTGATGACTTTAAAAAAAAAAAATCTCTATATGCCCCAGTACAGGGGAATGCCAGGGCCAAGAACTGGGAGTGGGTGGGTAGGGGAGCAGAGCATGGGGAGGGTATAGGGAACTTTCGGGATAGCATTTGAAATGTATATAAAGAAAATAATAAATAAAAAGAAAAGAAAAGCATCATCTAAAAAAAATCTCTAATTCTTTTCAGTAGTTAGAATCGGTTTTCTTTTTGAAAAAAGGAAAAGCAAGTTAGTGTGTTAACTACTTTTCTTGCTGTGACCAAATACCCAAAGAAAAACTAAGAGAAGGCTGCATTCAGGTTTACAGTTTGAGAGTCAAGGTGGGGAAGGCGTGTGATGGGACTGTGAGGCGTCTGGTCACAAGGCCTTGTAAGAAGGAAGCAGAGGGAGTTGGCTTAGTTCCTCAGCCAGCTCTCTTTAAGCAAGTCTGGACTTCACCCCTCAGAATGTGCTGCCCAATTCAGGATGGGTCTTCCTACCTCGGTGAACTCCCTTAAAGACATACCCAGAGCTGTGTGTCTCCCAAGTGATTCTCGATGCTGCTGACAATCAAAAATCAACACCATCCCCTGCAGTCAGAAAGGTCACTCGGGTTTCACTGGGATGTTCTCATGCGAATGCATTTTCATGGTTTGTCCTAGTCTGCCCCACCCCACCCCGCCTTTCCAAAAGTCCATGCACTTTTAATTTCTCCCATTGTGGCCGACTCAGAAAGTATTCAGTGTGTAAGCAAACTTCCACAATGTAAGCCTTTTCCTGCAGGCCAGCACCTCTATCGTTTGTCTTATTATAGACAGAATTACAAACAGCTTATGCTGTAAAAAGACAAAATTGCCAGCAGGAGCCATGTCTCCTTTCTAAAGCAGTGTGTACAATAAAATGGGTAGCACTTCTCCACCTCAAGCGGATCCAGGCATTTCCCCACCTCGGGTCAATTCAGTGTAGTGGGGAAAGCAGGACTGAGATCTAGGCACAGGTAACATCTCACTGCCCGCCAGGGTCTCACAGTAGCAACATCTCACAGTCTGCCAGGGTCTCACAGTAGCAACATCTCACTGCCCGCCAGGGGCTCACAGTAGCAACATCTCACTGCCTGCCAGGGTCTCACAGTAGCAACATCTCACTGCCCGCCAGGGTCTCACAGTAGCAGTCCTGTTCTCCACAGACTCACCTATATCGGGACACTTCTTCCTGTCTCTCCTTTCATCCCAAGTCCCAACTCATGATGTGCCTCAGGTTTTCTGAAGAAGCTCTCAGAACCTCTGGGTTCTCCAGCGGGAGGGCAGAGAGAGTGTTGGGTTGATTGGGAAGCAGACAAGTTTAAAGCTCAGAGCATATTTACCATACTGATGACCAACTTCAGTATTACCAGGTTAATACTGATGACCAACTTCAGTATTACCAGGTTAATACTGATGACCAGCTTCAGGGATCCGATGCTGCCCAAGGAGACAAATCTGTGCTCATAGCTGCGAAGCACTTACTGGATCGAGGCCATTGAGGTGGGAAGATCCACTTAAATGTGGCTGGGGTCCGTGGCTGTATAAACAGGAGAACGAGAGCTTAAGTGGTTTTGGGAGGTGGGGTATGGGGGACAAGGACTTGGACTGACCTAGGTCAGAGATGTGTCCCTTTAAGAAAGGTTGCTTCTGACTTTTGGTGATGTGCCTCCTCCATCCTGAGGAGAATCAGTCGTTATAAAAATAGCTGTCAGGGGAGAAGAGCCTAAGCATGGTTGGGAGGTGGGGATGCTATGGTAGAACCAATCAGGGAGGAGGGGGGCAGAGGAAGAGGTGTGGGGTAGGCTGGGTTTGTGGGTTAGGGGAGGGGGACAGATCCAGAGCCCCTCCCAAGACTTCCACTTCTGAGGGGACCCCTCCTATGTAGCTGTTTATATGTTCTAAAAAAGTTTGCAGCTTTTATTCCTTTTCTCTCTGTGTGGTTGGTGTTCTGAGTTCCCCATCAATTTGTCAGCTGCCCCCAAATCTGTGCTTATTACTCCAGGATCATCAGGATTTCTGCCTTCCATCTCAGGGGTGGCCCAGGCTTTCAGGGTTTTTGTATCAGATCTGTTTCTTTCACTCACAGAGAAGTTGCAACAGCTCTCTGGCTGCCCTGTCAGCTGCCAGTCTCCCTTCACTGTCCAGTCTGAGTGGTCTTTCTTTCTAGAACGTACAATTTTGGGTCTGTCCCCAAGAGGGAATCAGTGATACCCTTAGAGGATCACCCTTCATCTAAGACCCTAGTAACAGAGGGTGCCTTCAAACTATGAGCCAAAAACAAAAGACAAAAAACAAAAACAAAAACCTGCCACCACCAACACAACAACAAAGCCTTAAGTTGATTGTATCAGACATTTAGCCAGGGGTGGGGAGCCCAGTTCCCCAGGCCATGTGGTTTTAATCTCTTTTTTTATGTCTGAACACTAGTCTTAGAAAAGGCATAGAGAACAGAAAGTGGTCCAACGCACACAGAAGCTATAGCTGCCAGCTCGGGTGACTATGGCCAAATGTGCCTTTTATTAGTATCTTCATCAAGCTCACATGTGAAAGCCAGGTATCAACTAAAGTTTTGTCAGTAGGTTGTATTGATTACATGAATTCCAAGGGAGGCTTTATAATCATAGCTGGGGATAATACGTGTTTAAGTAACATTATTGCCTTTGTAGCTGGTACTGAACTTTCTACAAAATGCCAACACATTTGGTTATGATTCTGACCTACTCGTTGTTTTCAATTTTCCTAGACTTTCAAGATTCATCTATGATGTTTTTTATAAAACAATGTATGATGTGGCAGGAGGGGGTGCCTTAGTGGGCTCATGCTGAGTCATCCCTCCTCCTGAGGTATCAGCCATATGATGGGTCTAGTATAAAAGGAAATTTATTTGGGACCTGGAGAAGGGGGTTTGAGGAAGGAAGTAGAGGAAAGAACTGTTGAGTGGCGCCTAGAGGAAATGCTAACATTCCTCCATTTTGTTTTAATTAAAAACTAGAAACTAGAAAGAGGTGGTGGGGAGGCAGGAATAGGGTCGTTGTCTTTAGCTACTTCCTGCTGACTTTGGGGTGATGTTTTTTTCCCGGAACCTAAGAGAATTGGGGTGAGGATGTGGGTCAAGTCCTAGGAGAGCTCGCTGTTTCATTGCTCTTCAGGGTCCGTGGGACCACTGTAGGTAGGAAGTGTCTGTGACAGCAGACCTGAGCATTTGTGGGCTGCTTCTCTGGAATTGTCCTAGATGCAGATTTTGAGTAAATGCCTGGACTTAGCAAGATGCTTGTCTTAGGCAATATAAGACATTTAATTCTCTAGATGTCCTCTGTCCAGTTTAGGCTGAGCCCTGGCAATGGGCAAGGCAATGGAGCAGTCTCTTTTAGTGGTTATCATAACACAATCCAGGTAGAGTCCTTTGTTGCTGTTTCCATATCTTCTTGTAGACCTTGTGTGGGGTTGGGGGTGGGGGTGGGAGGGGGGTTGGTCACTGTTGGGATTTGCGAGTCGCTGTCATAGTAAGCTTAAACATTTAATGTTATATTTAGTTGGTCTTTAACAAGACCGAGAGCTAGTATCTAGTAAGCATATCTGAGTTAGACAATTTGCGTCTGTTTCTAGTTCTTTGCTCTAGATTGTACCCAACAAACATGAAGCAGGAAGCTAGAGCGTAATATTGCAGTTAGTTGCACTGGTTCTAAGCATGGCTCTAAATATACACACATTGAACACACTGGAGTGTATGATTATTTACACGTTACTGACCATCAGTCTGTATGTTTAATTATAGTACCTTTGAGACTAAAGCCTGGTAGGTCTGAGCTTTAAAAATTGTGATTTTGAGTATAAAATCTTTTAGTATTAAAGCAAAAAATTTAAATCTATAAACACAGTCCATAAAGAGATTGGGAACCTTTGATTTTTATACAGTGTATCATTATAGAAATCTATAGTTTATAAAAATACAAGGTTACATTGTAACTTAATGACAGTAGCAAAAACAAAGCTAAACATATCTTTAAGGCAGTGATCTTTAGCTTTTTAATGTTGTAAACCTTTAAAGTAATATTAAAATTACTATTTACCAAAAGCCGGGCGTGGTGGCGCACGCCTTTAATCCCAGCACTCGGGAGGCAGAGGCAGGCCTGAAGAGGATTTCTGAGTTCAAGGCCAGCCTGGTCTACAGAGTGAGTTCCAGGACAGCCAGGGCTACACAGAGAAACCCTGTCTCAAAAAACAAACAAACAAAACAAACAAACAAACAATTTACCAAAGCAGGATAGAAGCCATATGAAAACCTTATCTCAATAGAAGTGTCTTTGGAGACCTTTCCTTTAGGTCAGCAAGATGATGGTGAAGTGGAAACTCCCTACAACAAAGATGGCTGGCAGTCATGTGACTGCCCTCAATCACGATGGCACTGAAGCTATAGCTAGTCATGTGATAGCCCTCAAGCAAGATGGTGTCAAAATTATAGCTCTGCCTCCCCCTGACCCTTAGCAAAGATGATGGCAAGCCCTATCTTTGTTATATCCCAGAATAGAATGGAATGGAATTTATTTACAGAAGTGTGTAGTGGCTATGTATTAGCAAAGAAACAAGTAATTAGATACACAAAGAGATAAGTAGACATGTTTTGCCTGGCAGGCAGGGTGTCGTGTGCATGTGAAGAGATCGTCCTCCCCTCCCCCACTGCAGCAGCCTCTGCTGTGGCTGTGGAAAGGTGTATAGTCTGTCTAGCACATGCCAGCACAATCGTGCCCATGTGTTATGCTAGGTCTGGGGCAAGTGTGTATGGGGCATAGCTCGGGTCCTAGTGCATGCAGGGATCCAGTCCTGTCCAGCTGTTTTCTTGCCACAGCTGGTTTAGAGATGATATGGACCAGAATGGAAAGAAATCAGGGATACATTTTTAAAATTATTCTTTATTTTTAGTAAATACAAGTTTAAGAGTAGGCAGAGAGGGCTAAGTCTGAAAAAAAAAATCTGGAGAATGTTTTTAGAGTTTAGTGGAAGTTTTCTCCGGTTGAGATTTTATGGCTAGGAGGAGCTAGGTTAGGGAACAGGAAAATCAAAGAAGGTTTGGAGTAAAGGTAGGAAAAACTTGGATGTAGGAAACCTCTTGCCATTTTCTAGATCACTGACAATAGATATAATGATCCCTTAAAACAATGCGATCAAAAGTGCCATTAAGTAGCCATTTAGAGTTGTGGTCTAGTGGGTTTGGGGGCCAAATTTGATTGCAATAGTGTCTGAGTTTGGAAGCCTCATGTGCTAGTTTTAGAGGTTTATGGTTCTCCAAGAAGCATCCCAGTGGGGATCCTGGGTATGGATGAAGACACAATGCCCATGGGTGAGGAAAATGGTTATTACTTTTTGTACTTTCTATCAGTTGTGGCATCCCGAGGATAAAAAAATAATAACAGAACACTTGTGGTACAGGCTGGCTTACCAGCTCGTCATGTGGTAACCAGGGAACAATTGTGGCAGATGCTCGAGAAACACAGAACATCCAGTCCTGGGGGTTTTGAGAGAAAAGGGAGGAGCTGTGTGAAGAGAGAAATCTTACCTAAGGGAAGAGGTTCTAAGGCTGGGATTGAGAAGAGCCAGCCATAGCCATGAAGACCATGGTTCCATCCTCAAGACACCAGAGAGACTTTAGGAGCTCAACATTCAATCCCTTGGTACTAGGGGGCCAGGGTGGGAGTGGTGATGGAGTGGGGCTGGAGTGGGGGAACTTACCAATGTTAGGATAGAGGGATCTAGTGATCTAATGGCTGGAAAATGAGCCTGTGTAGCATGTGGACTTGCCTGGATAGGGTCCCTACCTGTGGGCTTATCCCATGCCATGGTGGGACAGTGAACCTGCAAATTTGTGAATCTGAGTCACAGAACCATTTAAAAGTTTCATAAAACATGGTATGTTGTGACAGGAGGGTATGCCTTCGTGGGCCCATGCTGAGGTATCCCTCTCTGAGGTATCAACCATACGATGGGTCTAGTATAAAAGGAAATTTATTTGGGACTTGGGAAGTGTTTCTGGGTAAGGGAGTAGATGCTGAGAAAGAAAGGGAACAGAGAGGAATAGAAAGAGGGAGGAGAGAGAAAGAAGGGAAGAAGCTGGCCAGGAAAACATGGGGAGAGAGATAGGGCAGGGGGGACAAACAGTCCTTTATAATAGGACTCATATAGTCTCATATAGAAATCAGGTAAGATGGTTGTCCACAGATGGTTCAAAGAACAGGGAACACTGTACTGTGATACAGATGAATCTCAAGGACTTTCAAGGTTAGAAAAGAGTCAGTACTGTGTGACTCACCTTTATAAGAAATTCTAGAATAGATAGAACTTGCCAATGGGAATAGATTATCAATGACTGCTTTGGGTGGAGAGTTGGGGGACTCATTCCAAAGGAGCCCAGAGTTCCACAGTGCTGGAACAGCCCATGTCTTAATGAGGGTGGTTACTATACAGAGATTAAAAAACAAAATTCCCTCCAACTCAGAAAAATAGAGGAGAAAGCACAGTTGTGCCTCTGAATAAGCATTGAGCTATCACAGTGAGGAGCAAAGATGAGGGGATACCCAGCTCCTTTTCAGCCCATCAGGTACATCACATGCATTCTCAAGACAAACACTTGCCAGTTACTGAGGGGGGCGGTGCTGCATTTGCCTCAAGTGGTTCATCCCAGGTTCTGGGTTCCCTTGGTAGTTGCGATGGCAATCTGCATTTGCTAATTGGCTCCAACAAAGGAGAAACAAACGTCTCACATGTTCATGACAGGAGGCAGTTTTGTTCCTTAGAGCTAGGTGTCAGCTGTGACTTGGACTCAGATTCTCACCCTCCCTCAGGTAGTGGGAGGTAAAGTCCTGGCTTCCTCCTGGGTGACTATGTTTCAAACAGATGGCTCTCAGGTCTCAGGGGCATCCTTGGGTCCGCACAGGGCCAACAGCATCCTTGGGTTCTCATGTGGGCTTAATTGGGGGTTTTGTCTATTTCTTTGTTTTGTATATATACACACATTTCAAAGAGATAGGAAGAACTCTGTGACTGCATGGTTCATGTCTGGGAATTTAACCAACTGTGTAAAAAGCATTTGGGAAAAAAATACCTGAATATATACATATTGTTTTGGTCACAATTCTCTAAATAATAATAATGTAGATAGCATTCTGACAGCATGACCAATTAGAAAAATAGCACTAGCAAATTCTTCCCTAGGGCCTACGATCTCGCTAGAGAAGGTCTTTCACCAGAATAACATTACCAGGCATGAAATTCTCTACTGTGGAGCAAACTTCACAACCAATCAGAAATCAGTTAGTTACCCATGATGATCATGCCACGGTTGCACTAGTGGACACAACAGTGTCTAGCAAGTTGATACTGTAGTACACAGGATCTAGTGCTGGGTAAGACCATGGATGTCTTCACTCTCTCAGCCTGTATTGCACCTTCTGGCACTTCAGAATCTAACAAGCAGGGAGGAAGTTCTGTGATCAGTTTGAGATTGGTTTATCTATGTCCTGCAGCCAAATGAATGAGTGGTGATCTCAACACCAGTGTCTTACCATGGAGTTATGGTGGGTAGACAAAGGCAACAAGTGGATAAAGCATACTGAGAATCTGTTGGCAGTTGATAGTTCCTGGGGAGGGAGAATCATTCTCTCATTTGGAGGATGTAGCCAGTAACTGGATTGCCATGCTCCAGTGGATGGCTCCATCCCTTGGGCATTTTGACAGTGGTAACTGTCCTTAATGGGCTATAAGGATGAAGGAAAGGAAAAAGGATGTGTAGGGAATTGAAAGGGAAAGATAAAAGGTGGATATCATATTTCATTGTATGAAATTCTCAAGAATAAAGATAAAGTGATGTAGAACACTTATTACATAGCAGTTACATTGTATTAGGTGTTGCAAACGATCCTGTAATGATTTAAAATGTAAGGGGGGATAAGCATAGGATAACGATATATTACATAATTTCATAGACAGAGATGTCTTTGCAGAGTTTGTTATTTGGGGCAGGTGAGGAGATCTTGGAACCAATTCCCCATTAATACCAAGGAACACCTATAGAGGTTTTCTAAAGAAGAGGGTCTGTGAAAGCAGATGGAGCAGAGGTCTCTTCCCTGACCTTGCACAGGGAGAAGGAAGCTTCTTATTTTTCATTTGTATTTGCTTTCATAGAAGTATGTTTATCTGTCCAAGTTTTTCCATGTGTCTCTTCACATATGAAACTTATGCCTAAAATAGTGAACTGAAGCCTGCCACCATCATCTGGAATACTTCTTGCTCTTTCAAACACACTTCAGAGAGGTTCTGTGCTTTCCTTGAAACATTCGCAGATTTCTCTGAGTTATTTTTGCTGTCATAACAGCATAAGAAAAATTATAGCTGGGTTATACCCAGGTTAATACAACTCATATTAAAGAAATCCTCTTAAATTTTGGTGATAAGGGAGCCTGATTCTTCCCCGAAACAGAAAAAAACGCAATTCAAAGGGAATTTAGTAAAGAATATTAAAGTAATTTAATACCTGCCATCCTGCTATGAGTATTTTAAGCTGAGATTTTCTTCTTCTTCCCACCTACCACCTCCTATCCAAAATAGTAATTGAGCATCTATCCTGTCCTCGATTTTTCTAGGCACCAAGAACCTGAAGAGAAACACAGACACAGTCCCTGCCCTCATGGAGGTTCCCATCTGTCAAGGCAGCAGGCAGGAGGTGATTACACTGGTACCTGCTGGTTTATTATTGAGGACTTCCTATGAAGCAGTCTCCCACAGACTCGAGTGTGGAAAGGCTGATCCACATCTACCAATGCTATTTTTGGGACGCCGTGGAAACTTGGGGACTGAGGTTCCGATGGAGGAAGAAGGCCACTTGGAGGCACTGGGGAGACTTAGTCACTACCTCAAACACCCAGGCATCACCAGTCAATTTTGAGTTGTGGGACAAGTTCTCCTCTTCTCTTGGTTTTTAGATAATTATGTTCATGATGATGCAGCTATTCAGGTCACTGTGACATGCTCATGTTACTTTTCTAATGCAAATATGAGGACACACTTATAACCTGTTAAGGTGAACTCAGCAAGAGGGTGATCACTTGATTCAGAGGAATTGTCTCATGGGACAGAGATGTGGATTATAAAGACTGCAGAAACATAACCTCTGTAGTGACCTGGCATGTCTCATACCTCTTTTCATTTGTCATACAAGTTAATCTGGATGTGTCATTTTAAACATAGCAGCTTTGCTCACTCATAGGGCCAGTGGGGGTGACACTGAGGACCTGCTTTTTCTCTAGCCTTGGAGAGGGGCTTGGCTGAGCTTCTACCTTCAATTAGCTCATCTTTATTATTTCACGATTGGAATTGGTAAAAAATGTTTACTGTTTCAGAAGTCTTTAAACTTTGGAGAAGTGGTGTCTGTGTGTGTGCGTGTGCATGTGCGTGTGTGTGGTGTGTGTGTGTGTGTGTGTGTGGTGTATGTGTGTGTGTGGTGTATGTGTATGTGTGTGTGTGTGTGTGTGTGTGTGTGTGGTATGTGTGTGTGGTGTGTGTGTGTGTGTGTGTGTGTGTGTGGTGTATGTGTGTGTGTGGTTATGTGTGTGTGTGTGTGTGTGTGTGTGGGGTGTGTGTATGTGTATGTGTGTGTGTGTGTGTGTGTGTGTGTGTGTGTGTGGTGTATGTGTGTGTGTGGTGTATGTGTGTGTGTGTGTGTGTGGTGTGTGTATGTGTGTGTGTGTGTGGTGTATGTGTGTGTGTGTGTGTGTGTGTGGTGTGTGTATGTGTGTGTGTGTGTGTGTGTGTGTGTGGTGTGTGTGTGTGGTGTGGTGTGTGTGTGTGTGTGTGTGTGTGTGTGTGTGTGTGTGTGTGGTGTGTGTGTGAAGGCCAGAGGATAATACTAGGTATCTACTTCAGAGTTGCTTTTGTGTTAGTTTCATTTCTATTGCTGTGATAAAACATTTTGACAAAAACAGCTTCAGGAAGAATAGGTTTATTTGGCTTTTGATTCCAGGTTACAGTTCATCATTACAGAAATGTGGCGTCAGGAGCTTAGTAGCTTGTCTCATCCACCATTAAGAACCATGAAAAAACAAATGCATGGATGTTTCCTGCCCAGCCCATTTTTTTTCAAGACCTAAACTCAAGAAATGGTACCACTAACTTCTGAACTTTGTTTTTACATATCAGTCAATGAAAACTACCCCATCTGCCCACAGCCATATCCACAGGTTGGCCAGACCTAGCTACTCCATCACTGATTTTAGACTGGGTGACACTGACAATGAAAACTAACCCTCACAGCAGGGAACTCTGGGGAGGAAGTTTTTCTTAGTCATCACTCATGCCCAGGCAGGGCTTCTCCATGATTGCATTTTCTTTGAGATACTCATACTTCTGGTAAGTAGACTTTTTCTCTGTTCTGTAAGAAATCCTAATATCCTAGATATAGTAGAATTTTTGGTCTGTAGTCAGCACCCATCTAGGCAAAGAGACATTTGTTTCTGTTTCCTCAGGTAAATTCATGCTGTGGTAGTTAGGTTTGGCTTGTTTTCCTCATATCTTCTTTCCTATCCTCTCCATCTCTGGTGGTTCTCCTGATTTATTAATGTCTTCTGTCTTCTCTCCAGTACCTTTCTTCTTCTAACCCTAAACGGTTAGATGACACCCAGCATGCTTTGGAGTAAGTGGAAAATCTGTTCTCACTCAGGTGCTGTAAGGGGGTGGGAGAGGAGTTCCCAGGCAAGTCTGGAAGAATCTCTGCAGAAACATTTTCTCCTGGTCCCCTTCGATGATGGTTTGTCATAACTCCTGGTGAGTCTTTGTCCTCTGCCCACCTCCCGCAGCCTCACTCAATCACATCTTTGCTCTTATTTTGGAGATGGAGTACCACTGTGTACCTCAGCTGGGCCTTGAACTTGTGATTTTCCTGTCTCAGTTTCCTGAGTACTGGGCTTTCAGATGTGCACCACCCCTTTCTGGACCAGCCATGCTTAATAAAGGCTGGGTTCCAGTAGTGGGAAGAGAGTTGTTTACTTAATAAAGGCTGGGTACCAATAGTGGGAAGAGAGCTGCTTACTTCAAAAGGAGTAAGGGAGCAAGAAATCCATGCTATGACACTTTAGAAAATATGAAAAAATTCAAAGTAGAAAAAAAAAAACCTTAAATATAACACAAAAATCACCCGCAACCTGTCACATGAACAAGCCCATGTAGAAAAAGATATGGCAAGCAAGTGAGTTTTCTGGAGATTGTCCACCAGTTTTTATGGCTACCATGGGTGTGCTCTGTGAGGCAGTGCCCCAGAGACTTTGTTCCAGAATTGCTTTTCACTGCTGATGTGCCTCTCCTGCCTCTATAGCATAGCCTGATGATTCCTGGGCATCTGTCTACATTATTGGGCAAATTTCCTGCAGACTAATATGAAAATGTGCTTTTATATAATAATGCTGCTTAGATGTATTAACGACTTTATAGAATTCTTTATTTGATTCAAATAATTTTAGCAAGAAAGTTAAAAGAAATGGTGTTAGTTGTTTTGCTAGAAAGATATAATAATGTTAGAGTCAAGAACAGGATGTGTCCCTTCCCCATAAGATAGTAAGTAAAAGGTGTACAATGAGGAATACAATGAGCTTTCATAAATGGAACTAAGAAGAGAAATAGGCTTGGGACAGATTTGTAATCAAGAAAAAACATTCATTGTGAGTCAGGTCCAAGGATGAGGTCACAGGTGTACACTATGATAAAGCGAGGCCATGTGAAACTGTTGCTTTGAACTTATAAGGAGCTTAGAGAATGAAACACTGCTTTGAACTTATTAACATCCTTCTGTAACTCCCTTTTGTGTAACATTTTATCTATGAGGTATTTTTATGAAGAACTTTTGTCTAAGAAGGTATAAAAGGGCTGAGAGAAAAAATAAAGTGTAGCTGTTTGGGCTCTGTTCTAACCACTAAATGTGTATATATATGTCTGTCTGTAATATAAAGAGTTGGATGGCCTGTTAAGGGTTTGATACAGTTGTCAAGTAGATGTTCCCATTTTGATATCTACAGACAGTATTTTACTTGTGTATATATTGTGATAATAGTTTACCTGAAAGGGGGGTGGAAATGAAAAGGACAAGGAAGTGGCAAGAGAAAAATGAAGCCAAGACAAGATTCTGATCATGGTTCCAAGTTTAATATTCAACACTGTGTTTATAGGGCGAGACTACAGACCCATCCTTTGTTTCAGCTGAATTATGTTGCAAAGCAAGCTCAGCAAGCAGTCTATTCTTCTGAATTCCTGTTGGAAGTTGCATGTGCAATCAAGGCAGATGACTCCAGAGGTGGTTAAGGCCATTGTGGCAAGCATTCAAGGTCTGTTCAGCCTGCTCAAGGCTGGGGAAGGGCACAATTCCCCCCCCCCTTTTTTTTAAAGTTGAGTAGTACCAGTTCCTGGTCAGGGGCACAAGATTTACTTGTTTTCCATAATCCTGTCTATGGTAAAGAGTGGCCATGCAACGACCGTGTCTGTCTTAGGTCAGTGTCTATATTGCTTCTTCTTTCCCATCATGGAGGACAAACATAGTATTGATGTATGTCTCTGTCTTAAGTGGATAGGAGCTCAAGAACACTCTAACCTGTCTCTGACTACCAGCCTCCTATAGCACACTCTTTCCCATTCAGATCAAAGCCATGAAGGACATATGAATATGCACTTAATGCATTTCTTCACAGCAATGATTACATGCCATCGTGAATAGCTGAACTTGCTAAATGCGATCCTGTATGAAGGCAACCAATTTGTTTAAGTTACAAGGTCCAAAAGTTAAAAGCAACAAAATTATAATTAATGGTTCAAGCAGTGTAGAAATTAAAGTTGTAAGCCATGGGGAAGTGGAGAACCAGGATTCAAACTATCCCTGATTCTCTTCTTTTTCTCTTTTCCTTTTGGCTAGTCCTTCTTGAACTTTAGCCATAGAATCCTTTACTACTCCTGAATGATCGATGTAAAAGTAACATTCTTCATGGAGGGCTGTATATAGTCCTCCCTGTTGAAGGAATAAAAGACCAAGTCCTCTCCTGTTTTGAAGGACTACCTTAGACAAGGAGGTTAGAGATTCTTGCAAATGGGAAATAGAGGTTTCTATCCTTTCTGTATCTGTATCTATTGCTTTTCTAAGGAATTTTTTCCTTGCAAAACCAGAGCAGAAGTGCCAGTAGCTGATCCTCTTACACTCAGAGAGTTTCTTGGCATCCAAATTTTATAACTTTAAAGTGGTATGTGGGGATACAGTCTCCCCCCCCCCTTTTTGGGGGGGTGGGGGAGTTTTCGAGACAGGGTTTCTCTGTATAGCCCTGGCTGTCCTGGAACTCACTTTGTAGACCAGGCTGGCCTTGAACTCAGAAATCAGCCTGCCTCTGCCTCCTGAGTGCTGGGATTAAAGGCATGCACCACCACGCCCGGCGAATTCCCCCTTTTTTGTTTTGCATGAAGATATTGTTTTAAAGTTCCATGGGTTTGTTCCTCAATACCTTGTCCTTTAGGATAATAAGGAAATATGGGTAACATCCATTTGCCACATTGATTAGCTACAAGTCTTTGAGGATTGTGATGGTTTGTATATTTTTGGACCAGTGAGTGGCACCATCTGCAGGTGTGGCCTTGTTGGAATAGGTGTGACCTGGTTGGAATAGGTGTGTCACTGTGGATGTGGGCATAAGATCCTCACCCTAGTTGCCTGGAAGTCAGTCTTCCACTAGCAGCCTTTAGATGAAGACGTAGAACTCTCTGCTCTGCCTGTGCCAAGCCTGCCTGGATACTGCCATGCTCCCACCTTGATGATAATGGACTGAACCTCTGAACCTGTAAGCAAGCCCCAATTAAATGTTGTTTTTTATAAGACTTGCCTTGGTCATGGTGTCTGTTCACAGCAGTAAAACCCTAACTAAAACAAGGATTAACACCATTATGTGGTACATGAAGAAATTGAGAACAAGTCTTTACAATTTGACATGCATATTTTCTAGAAATACCAAATTGTTGTCTCAAACTATTACTATTTTGATGATGTAAAGAATGAGATTGTTTGGCTAATGGTTCCTGTAAGACATATAATCTGCCCGGTGTACAAATCTGCTGTGGCATTGCCAGGGGCCCAGACAGTCCAGTATGAGCTTACACATGTCCTACAAAGTAAGGAACAGTACATATTTCTTAAAGTAAGCTGTATTTGTATAAATAACTGTAAAATTTGAGAATTAGTAGTATCTAAAAAATGAACAATTTCAAGCAGTTATAAACTATGAGCTATATATCTGCTATCAGTATCAAGTAAAAGTTTGATTTTTCAACATTTCAAAAACAGTGACTATAGCATGTAATTCAGTTATTTGTGAAGTGGAGGGTGGGGATACTTGAGAAAATAAACAGTGATATAATAACATAAGTTCCTCTCCCATTAGATGAGCTGTTAATAAATATAGTAAATACATTCTTTATCAGCTGCATGGGTAAATTTACAGGAAATTCAAAAGTATGTATAGAGGCAAATTCTAACAACTTGTCTTTTGGATAATGGTTATCAAATTTGCCTAAAAAGTTTGCCATGCAATAGGCCAAATATAAGTATTCTGCAATATCAAATTTAATTGCTGTTTGGAATAAGGAATCCTTCCTCAGGTCTTTTCACAAAATATTTTCTTGATTCTGTCATACAATTCTGTATTAACACAGCAACAGCTTCATAATAGGGTGTTTAAACTTTACCTGGAGATGAAGAAAGATGAATCCACATAGCCAAAAAGCTGCTGTGAAATAGCCAACAATTGATCATAGTCTATATAATATATCTGTTGTTGGCTAATAGCTTCCTCTGCTTTCGGCAAAACTATTCATCCCTCAACCGTTGATTGTCCAAGGGAGTTAGGATTTGCATGCCTCTTGAGAATATAAAACAGAGGTTTAAGTTTTCCTGTGGTAAGCTTAACATCTCCTAAAAAATTTTTGAAAATAATTTGAAGTAAATTATCTTTTCTTTCCTAAAATTTCTGTGCCATACTTTTGTTTAGAATATGACTGAAGCCCCAAATATTGAAAAAGATATTGCCTTTGAATCTTTTCTGGAGCAACAACTACTCCAAATTTTTAAAACTTGTTGTATAAGAGCAAAGGCTTATAGTAAAACTCCTTCAGAGGGATCAGCTAATAAAATATCCATATATGAATATACACTGAAGGATTCAAAGTCCTAACCTCTTGTACTGAAGCAGAAACAAATTTTTGATGTAATGTAGCACCATTAGCCATTCTTTGAGGCAAAGCCTTTTAATGATGGGCTATTCAAAATTACAAGCAGACACACTAAATGTAAACCTATTATACCTATTTTTTGGAATGGCAGCTGGAGTAGGTAATCCAGGTTGTAGTGCCCCAATTAGTTTCATTAACCTTTCATACATCTTAAGTTTTAACTTTGTTTTGGATTAATGGAATAACCAATCCCTTGGAGGTGAGTGAATACATCAGGTCCAGAGTCTATTAATCCTTCAAATCTTTTTTCTTCAATCAGTAATTTAAGGTTAGGTCTCTTATTAGTAATAATATATTGAACCCAGTACACATCAGAGGAACCAAAACCTCCTTGTTCTCTCTTACTTTTGACAAATTTGGAGGGTAGTGGATACAAGGGAATGAAAATAAGTTGAGCAATTCTTTTATTAGCAGGCACAACTATAATGCCATGGGGGAAAGCAGCCATAATTCTAATTTCTCCTGCATAATTATTATCTATTACTCCTTGATAGATTGGTAATCTTTTATCAGCTCATGCCCCTTGCAAATCTCTATAACATAAAAGTAAGTCCTGAGGATTTTTTCCTGCTTTCTTTTTTTTTAACATGACGCCAGCCAGTGCTGAAGCTAAAGCAGGTTTTTTTTTTTTTTCAGTCTGCTATTATACTACTTTAAGTACATGCAAAATGATAAGATCAATTCTACGTCAAGGATCAACCAAGGCAATAAACAAAATCTGGTAAACACCTTTAGGGGCTAGTCAGGATGACAAAAGAACAGCCACACAAGCCTCCATTGAGCTAGCTCTGAACTTTGCATTAACTCAAATGTAAATGTACTTAATTTGGGCCTATTTCCTGAGGCCTAGCCCAATGATTACCCTTCCTGCACTGAGGACAAATTCCAGGGGAGTGATTCTGCTGCCTGTCTATGCCTCTATTTTTTGGACAGTCTTTCCTAAAATGACCTATGCCCCCAAGCTTAAAACATTCCTTATCATCTCGGTGCTGTGAAAAGCATTGCTTGTACTGTAGTCCCCTGCCAGGCGACAGTCATAGCCAGACCCTGATTGTATGAGGATCCAATTTCTGCACAAAGACAAATATATCAAGATAAGTCTGTCTTGGCTTTTGTATGGTTGGATGGCAGCACATCAGGCTGCATTAGCATTCTCATAAGCCAATTGTGTAACAAAAGGAATTCCTGCCTGAGGGTCTCCAAAAATTCTACCAGCTACTTTTATCAGTTCATTGGGACACAGTTAGATAAACTCCTCCCACTGAGATGACCTTCCCAATCTTGGGGGACTTATTTGCTTCTACCACTACATCCAATAAAGCTTATGTAAAAGGGGCAGCAGGCCAATACTGTGCTACAGCTGTTTTTAACTTTTATTACTCTTGTAATCATCTCCATTTGCTTGATTTTTTCTTAATTACAAATATGAGTGAGTTAAAAATCTTGAGCCTGTAAGCAAACTGTAAACTGCAGCCAATGGAACACTGGCAGTTTAACTATAATTTTAAAGTTTCCCTTGCAACATCAGAGCACAACCATAACTTTGGAAAGCAAAACTCAACCTCCAACAAACAATCCAGTCTCTCCACAAACACCAAGTGCATCGCCCCCACACTACAAAGGTTTTGGCTGCCAGTTCCTACACACAAATGCATGACAGTGCAGCCTCCAATACCTCAAAGAGACACTGCCCTAAATCCTAGTCTGATTTCTAGGATAAGAGTTATATCAAATATTATCCCAATTTAGTAGTATCTTTAGAGACCTGTTTTCCTGGGTTGGCTAATGCCACCTTTTGTTGTTTAGAATGATTCCAACCCTGAGTGACCAGCTTTAAGCTAACTTTCTGTTACCAATGTTACAAACTTTTAGTCATACCAAATAACTTATAAGCCAACACTCTATAACCAAGACATGCAGAACATATTTATACTTTTAAAATAAGTCAGAGACAAAAATGAAGTGACTATACACATCTTATATATTTACACTGGACAAAATTCTTACTTTTCTAGCTATAATTTCAAGAGAAGAGCACTTTGTTACCTTCTGAACCCAATAATCACAGCCAGAAATTTTTATAGGAGAAACAACCATCAACTCCCTTACCATAGAACTTGAGAAGTTGCTGGCCCCTTTAAGAGAAGCTTTTACAGATAATCAGCTCCAGGTAGGGCTTCTTCAGCTATACTAGATTCCTAACTACAAGTGCAGGGCTCCAAAGGCCAATTGGGACTGCCTTTTAAACAAGTTACACCAAATCAAAGGGTGGACAGCCAGCAGATAAAGTTTTAACCATTTTTTCTTTTGAACATGAAACACAGAACAACTATCATTCAAACAAAGAAACAAAAACAGACATAAATTGACAGACACGACAGATTGGTGCACCAAGGACAGATGACAGAGAGGGAAGAGAATGTAATATCCCAAAGGGACCCAGATATTCTACCTAAGACACCCAGAGCTAGAACTAAGGATATCTCCAGTAGGAGCCAGAGAGTCTCTAGGAGAGCTCTGAAATAGCTTTTATCCATTTTCCTTCTCTTTTGCTAAAGCGTCCCAGACCTGGGACAACTGCTTTTCTGAAACCTAGAAACCTAGTCTCTCTCTCTCTCTCTCTCTCTCTCTCTCTCTCTCTCTCTCTCTCTCTCTCTCTTTCTCTCTCTCTCTTACTCAAGTCATTTGTTTATTTACCATTCCTACTTCTGGGAACCATGCACAGCATAAATCTACTTGAGCTAAGAATTTTTCTGACATCTGTTTTTTTAAACCCTGATCCCTTCACCTGATGCAACTCTTGGTTGTGGACAAATGCCTGTTTAGAATTCATTGTGCAGTTACCCCTAGGTAATGTTGGTGTTGGGTCAACACCTCTTCAACCTGTCCTGTAACCCCTTATTGTACCTCCTGCAACAATAGCCTCCAAAAAATAAAATTTATAGCTAGCACCTGTAGCCATCCAGCAGCCATGGACAAACTGGATTGACCTTCCACGGGGTGGTGGAAATGAACTTGGGTGGGTGGGGAAGTGGCAAGAGAAGAACGAAGCCAAGACAAGATTCTGATCAAGGTTCCAAGTTTAATATTCAACACTGTGTTTATATAGGGAGAGCCCACAGACCCATCCTTTGTTTCAGCTGGATTCTGTTGCAAAGCAAGCTCAGCAGGCAGTCTATTCTTCTAAGTTCCAGTAGGAAGTTGCATGTGCAACCAAGGCAGATGACTCCACCTAGGTGGTTAAGCCCATTGTGGCAAGCACTCAAGGTCTGCTCTGCCTGCTCAAGGTTGGGGAAGGGCACACTAATTTGTTCCAATTCCCAAGAGAATGGAAACTAAATGAGGGGAAGTTGGTACTGGGAATGGGATGAGGGATGCTTAGACCTAATGAAATGATTTTAAAGTAACCTGACATACCAGTTTGAGCTAAGATAACCTCCAGTAGAAGAAACTAATAAAAAGAAACTAATAGAGCTGTGTATGTGTTCATGTGTGTGTTCGTGTGTGTGTGTGTGTGCGCGCGCACGCGTGTGAGTTATATGTATGTACTGTTCTACATGTAAATTTATACATGTGTATGCTAGGGGCTAGAGACCTATGTTGAATGTCTTTTCTAAGTAGTTCTTCATACTAATTAATTTTTTCCTTTATTTTTATTTTATGTTTATGTGTGTTTTGCCTGAAGGTGTTCATTACATGTGTGCAGTGCCTGCAGAAGTCAGAAGAGGGCAACTGATTCCCTGGGACTGGAGTTACAGACATGAGTTGTAAGCTGCCATGTGGATGCTCTGAATCAGACCCCAGTCCTCTGAAAGACACCAGTGCTCTTACCTGCTCCTTTCTCTCAGGTAAAGAGAAGCCTCTCAGCCTCCACATTATTTCTAAGGCAGGTGTCTCAGTGGAACAGGATCTCTCCTTGGGTAGACTAACTGTCCAGCAAACTCCCTGTCTCAGCCTCCGAGCACTGGTAACACAAGTGTACAACTGTGATGGCTTTTCAATATGGGTCCTGGGGATCAAAGTCTGGCTTTGGTTTGTTGACTGAGACATTGCCATAGCCTGTGGTTTCTTGTAAAGTACGTTTTATTCTGGATTAAATGCTTGTCTAAAATTGGCTTTTTATTAGTTTCTTCCACTGCAGGTTATCTTAGCTCAAACTGTTATGTCAGGTTACTTTAAAATCACTTCATTTCTCTGCTCAGATAGGCATTAAATTTTATTTTTATTGACAAATAGTATTTTGTGTATATTAATGGGTTACAATGTGATCCTTCAACACATGTACTGGGTATATCGTAGGATGAGGCATCTGGATAAATTAACACACACCAACTCAGAGGCACACTTCTGTGTGGTGTGAGCAGTAGGATCCATATGTTTAACAGTTCTAAGTATAAGATACTTGTTATTACCTACAACAAGTTACCCTGCTGTGTGACAGATCACAAGAGCTGATTTTTCCTGTCTCACTCATGACCAATATCCTCATTTTGCCTACCACGATCATTATACTGAAAAAAGGGATACTTTTATTGATTTGTTTTTGACATCACATTCATATAGTACATTCTGATTATTGTCCCTCATACTCTCTTTTCTGCTCCCCTCCCCCATATTACCACCCCCAAAGTCCCTTTCCCACATTTTTGCCTTTTCAAATTTTTTGTTTTGTGACCCAGTTAGCCAGGGTCTTCTGTTTGGCCACCAATTTGGAGATGTCTACTGGAGCCTGGTGGCTCTTCTGTGGGATAAACAATGACTGCCTACTTCAGAATCCATAAGTAGTTAACAGTTCAGGAGGGAGGAATTGAAACTAGTGAGTGGGCTTTTTCTGATTCATGACTGACCACTGATATGTTCAATTCCATAGGCACCCATTGCAGGCAGCTGTATCTGCTGTGGGACTGTGGCTGTGTGGGCCATGCCCCATCCAGAGGGCAGTCGTGCCACATTCAGAAGGCAGCATTTCACAGCCCTCATCTCTATCTTCAAGCTCTTGCATTCTTTTCATCCCTTCTTCTACAATGCTCCCTGAGCCTCAGCAGAATGGTATGGACATCAGTTTCGGGAGTTCTCATTTCCGGACTCTGTAGAACCTACTTTAAGTAGTATAATGTCTTTTGGATTTATCCACATTTTCTCACATAACAGATTCTCATTCTTTTTAAATGTTGAATCACATTCCAGTGTGTATTTATCATATTAAAACATGCCTATCAGTTGATCAGTACTGAGGGTTGTTGCAGAATCCTCACTTTGGTAAATAGTGTGGAGTGAACATGGGAACAGATACCTTTGACACACACATCCCACTGCCTTTTGGGCATATGCCCTGAAGTCTGAGTCCCTTCCTCCAACACCCCTCTCTCCTCCCTGTGTCCTTCTGGTGCTTCTGCCATTCTTTCCTTCCGCTATGGCTCCCACAGTGGGCCAGGCACTGGGCCCAGCTCTTTATGTTGGTATTTGTGTAGTTCCTGCAAGAGTACTATAGTGCTCATCAGCACCCCAGTTCTATGCTGGCGAGCCAAAGCTTCTGAGGTCACGTAACTCGTAGATTGCTGTGTTCTTGGCAGAGGTCATACAGAGCCAGACTTCACTTTTCGTCTCAAGCCTGTGATAGTCCATCAAACCTGCTAAACGGCAGCTTGCTAGTCAGCTTGCACTGGGGTCACTACTTGAGGCTACTCTCCTTTCTTGATCTGGTGTCAGAGTGACATTGCAGGGAGCAGGTGGTGTGTCTGGTGGACGGGACCTGCTCTTAGTACATTTTTGTCTGTGTAAGGGGTACAGGAGAGAAACTTTTCAATGAAAACTGACTTCTTGCTTGTGTTTTCAGAGGCTTCATTTGTTCTGATGAGATGATGTTCTGATCGGACGCCGGAGTGGAGCAGCTCCCATCATGGCAGTCAGGGAGCAGAAGCAGAAGATCTGAACCAGTGACCCTCAGGGGCCCTCCATCCTCATTCAAGGTGTTTCCGCTGAGATTAACTGTCCCCGGAAAGACCCTCATACACACTACAGGTCTGCTTTAGTTACCACCCAAGTCCTTCTTAATGTCACCAAGTTAGCAATCAGGATTAGCCAACTAATGTCTCTATTCTCCATACCAAAATTCATTAATATTCATGAGGTATGTCTTCTGGGATACCTCAAGTCCATGAACCATGCCCTTCTAAGCCGCTTATTGTTTAAATATCTAAAGCTTCCTGCTCAGTAAAGTGCACTGCAGCATCTGAGGTTTTAAGCTTTTTTGCAAACAGCAGCAGAAGACTAAAGAAAGGTAAAGATCTGCAGTTAGTGAGATCTTGGAATGTGACTCAGACAGCCACACCTCAGGTCTTCCTTCTTGGCATTGGTGAGCACATCTCAAACCCTTCTATTTAGGACTAGAGAAGTTAGTGGTGGATGAAATGATTTTACAAATGCTTCTTTTCCCCTCCTAGATTTCTCTTTTCCTTTTGTTGTAAGAAATGAATGGAGCTAATGGGACTGAGTAGATTCCCCTAGTGCGTGATAAACTGTAGTTGAAGTGAGGTGAACATAGGTTTAGATTCAGGATCTTAGTATGATGCTAGAAAAGACTCAGTTTCTCTACATCTAAAATAGGACAGTGGTACCCTTGGGACATAGCTTCATTGGTAGAGTGCCTGACTAACCCACATGAAGCCCTCTGTTTAACCCCCAGCACTGCAAAAGCCTGTATGCTGCCTGCAATCCTAACACCTGGGAAATGGAAACAGGAGGGTCAGAAGTTCAAGGTCACCCTGCGGTACAGGAGACTGCCTCAATCATAAAACAAGAATGTATATCTTAAATGATTGCCTACAGACAGACTTTGACACAATGCATTCAACTTACATAACACTAATTATTGCCATCCTTGTCATTTCTTCATGAGATGTGGCTCTTTGTTTCTTTAAGATTCTTTTAACTGAGCATCCATGAAGCCCAGTGTTTTCTCACTGGATGATAGACATTCCTTGGAGAGATAGCCTCTGTCTTTCTAGAGGTGCTAAAACTGAATTTCCCTTTCTTTTCTCCAAGTTTCTGGTTAGCACATTCTTAGGCAACATAAGATGATTTAAAACATTTAGATTAACATAGTGTTGTGAGATGATGATGCTATATCATAGAAGAAAAATCAAGATAGAATGAAAACAACGGAGGTTACGATTTCAATAGGGCGATGTGGGCATACTGCTCAGAGCAGGTGGGCAAGTACTGACATAAGGGAACTGAAGAAATTGCCACATAGAAACATTTGCTGCAAGTGTGTTCTGGGTTGAGGGAAGACAAGCACATAGGTAAGTTTGGTAGGGGTGCTGGGTTCCAGAAGTACTCAGGCCAGAACGTTGGGGTAGGTTAGCAATGCATGATGATATCAGAGGGCATTTAGGGCATAAGGTAAAGACTTGAGCCACAGTGAGGAGAAGGAACTTGTGCAGGGCCCTGGGAAGGGCAGGGTATAAAGGGACTCTTCTTTTTTCTTTTTAAGAGCATGTTAGCTGCTGAATGGAAGGTAGAGAGTTGTCTTGAGAATGATGAGACCCTTCCAAAGGCCTCTTACAGATAAAATCAAAGTTGATAAGTGGTGTATACTACAGTGTGGTAGTGCTGCTGGTGGTAAAATGTGATTAAGTACATGTGTTTATTGGAGACAGAGAGAGAGAGACAGGGAGAGACACAGAGAGAGGCAGAGATTGGAGGGATGGAGGGCTGCTGCTGCTACTAGTGATAGCATTTGCAGGTGTGTGTGTGTACACGTGTGCTCATGATATAGCCACAGAAATGTTTCTAGACTCAGATTCATGTCACAGGTGAAGGTAGAAAAGGCACAGCCAGGGCTAGGGTCAGTGTGGGCTGGGGTCATTTTGTACTCGTGAGCCCAGACAAATGGGGAGACTTGTCATCCTCTCCAATAGGCAATGTGAACCCAGCCCTAGAGAAGTGGCTGCTCCCTGTTTCTTCTCAACTTGAGGACAATTAGAGCTAAACACCTTGGAGGAAGTTATCCAGTCTCCAAGTTTGCTAATTCCATTTCTAAAATAGCTCTAAAGTCTTCACTTGCTCATGGCAGGGATAATTAAAACTAATGAAGTGAATTTAGGGGCGCACATCAGAGACTGAGCCTGGAGAATCTGCCGGTGATTACAGACATGCTGCAGATTCTTTGAAGGTAATTGTCAAGCGACCCATCTTCATTTGTATTCATGGAGACAGGGGGCCGTTTTCAGGGTAAACATTTCAGAGGTACCATCACATGGCACATTGCAGAACTGAGAATTCTACATTACACTTTAAGAGTACTAGGGCTCTGCCTACTGGTTACAAATAACTAACATTCATATTATGTGAATAATGAGTTAAAAAGATTAGAATGCAGAGAGAGGAAGGGTGAAAGTCAGAGAAACTCCTCATTTGTATGTTGTTAAGATATAAATATTTACTGAGCACTTGTATACTAGACACCAGGCTTCATTCAAGGTTTGGAAGATAGATAAACAAAACAGGCTAGGTCTCTCTTCTTAGGGCTCTCTAGCCTAGCTGAGAGAAATTCAAACATGAAAAAATATAACTTGGTAGTTATATAAACAGTGCAAGTATAAAAATAGGAGACGGGTCAGAGGGAACTTGTTGCTAAATCCTCTCAAAGCTTAAATGCTTTAAATGACAAGAAGGAGACATCAGGGTTTCTAGTGCTGTGAAGAGACATCGTGACCATAGCAACTCCTATAAAGAGAAACATTTAATTGGGGCTGACTTACAGTTCAGAGGGTCAGTCCATTATCGTCATGGTGGGGAGCATGGCAGCATGCAAGCAGACATCATACTGGAGAAGTAGCCAGAAGTCCTACATGTAGATCTACAGGCAGCAGGAAGATAGAGTAACACTGGGCCTGGCTTGAGCTTCTAACACTTCAAAGCCTACCCCTAGTGAAACACTTCCTCCAATAAGATCACTCCTCCTAATTCTGACACTCACTATGGGCAAATGGGGGCCATTTTTATTCAAACCATCGCAAAGGCAGATATCTGAAAACCAAAAGGAGTCAGAGGATAAAGCTTTGGACTTGAGTGGCCAAGTGGTGGCTATGCTAAGCAATGGGTTTGAGAGCCAGTGTGAGAGGAAAGACTGGGTGTGGTTAGGATTCCTGTGATGGCTGAGGCTGTCTTTGCTTGAGTTGCTGATGTGAGGAGGGAAAGGTGATAAAGAGAAGACACATCCCTGTGTGGATGAAGAAGAGATTGAAAGGTGCTGGGAGGAAATTGGACCTCTGCTTGTCTTCACACAGTAGGACACAGGACAGACACTCAAGTGGTGTCCTTAAAAGCTACTGAACTCTAGTCCAAAGCCTGGCTGGCTGCTTCATCCTACAGAGCTGCCTTCGTTATCTTAGGCTTGCTACTTACTTGGTGCAGAATCTTAGGCAACAGAATCCACCCCAGCTTTAGTTTTTCCCATATTGAAAAGGATATTAGACGAAGTCTTGCCATGTGGTGCCATTGAGATAACAGCTAGCCTTATGGAGTACCCACCCACTATGTATGTGATTACATCTCTAGTGTAGCTCCATAGAGGAATGACTATTATGGCTCCATTCTATGGACAAACAAATAGAGGAGTAGAGAACCGTTGTATTGCAGTTTACTCTGAGCTGAAATATTCCATCCTGGAAGAAGCCTGAGAAACTCCGGAAGTAAACAAACTTGACACGCCCAGAAAGTTGAAACTTCTATGATTCACAAGGTCTGGCCCCATGGTTAGGGACACAGGAATAGCTTCTAAGGGAGGAGACTGATTTGCTGAGCAGTCTGCAAGTTGTTCAGAGAGTTGCAGGGTGTCAGCTTTTGAGAACTGTTGCCCTTGGTGGGGTGAGCTTTTGTTGCTATGGCTGCCTTTGTGTCATTTGCACTCCCGTAATGAGCCACAATAGGCCTAATCTGGTCACCGAGTCCCTGTCAGTGTTGGGAGCCACAGTAGGCCTAGTTGGGTCACCAGGTCAAACTTCCCTGTCACTGTTGCTTTGTTCTGTCATCATTTCCTATCAGCCTCGAGGAGACATTTGTTTAATGTGTTCCCAGAAATAGTGCACAAAAGTTATGTGATACATCCAAAGCTCCAACTCTAGGGGCCAGGCAAGAAGAAATAACTTGTCCAGATTCACTTTCCTTGTGAGCCACACAGGTCACACTTAGACTCCAGAAATGGAAACCTGGCTGCTTCTCACCACAGGTCTTTTCCTGTTCTCAAGACCCATGTACAATACCAGATTATGATGTCACTTCCATGTCAACTCTACTTTCTCAAGGCAAGAACAGTGGTTTAGCCTGAGCTGTGCTGCGCTGCGCATGCCCCCCAGCAGATGTGCAGGGGATGTTGCCCAAGGGAGAACAATAGCAAGGATGGGATTCCTTTGTCTGTCTGCAGTCTTCCTGAGGAGCACTTGCTCTTCTCTTGGTAGAAGACATCTTTCCCCAAATTTGACAAGCCCTATGAGTGCACAGAGGGGAGACAGACATGGGAGCTCACATTTCAGCATCTTCTAGCTCTGCGCTTCCCTCTCAGCAAAGAAAATGTCTCATGAAAATGGGAATTAAAGCAATAAGTTGTATTTGGCACCAGCCAAGTGCCCACACAGGAGCTAAACATAGAAAAAGGGAGGAGAAGACCACGAGACAGAACAGGAAACTTTCCCTAATTCATTCTCTTGCCAGCATGCGAGACAGCGAGCATGCCATGGGCAGGACAATTAAATTGAAATATGGCCCAGCTAAGCAGAAGAGCTGTTCCAGCACGAAGGCCAGAGAAAACAATGACAACCCTTTGAGGGAGGTTGTGGAACAGGGTCCTCAAGGCAAGGTCTAATTATCTTAGCAGTGTCCATTTCAGAGCCGAGAACTAGCCTAAAAAATAAGTACCAGGTCTCCAGGCTCTTGCAAGATGAGTATTTAATAACGAGAGGAACAGACAGGAGTAATCCATGTGTGCCCTGAGACCAAGCATCATTTCACAAATGAAGGGATGTGTCTGACTGTACCTCTAATTGTGGAAAGAAAATGCCCATGAGGACTGAGCTCATGGAAGGAGGTCTCAGGGCAGGTGGATGGTGACACTGTGGCTGTCCCCTTTCCCCACACCGCCTGAGAGCTTTCCACTACTTCAATAAGGGAGATGATCTTAGGCAGAAAGGACCAGTCTGAGTGGTGAATAACTTTTGGTTTTGGAGATGAGTGACTGTAGAGCCAGTGGTGAGGTGACATGAAGTTTAGGAGCTACAGCCACTTCTTACAATGAAAAGACTAGCCATCCTGAGGGCTGTTTGAGGAAGCTCAGCCACTGTTCACTCTCCATGTTTTGAAATTGTATTCCATTGCTACAAACTCTACACTCCCAAAGCAGCATCACCCTTTTCCCCACCTCTCTAAGCTCCAGCAGGAGTTGGCTGCGGGAGGGCAGGGGGGAATAGGGATGATCTTACGTAACGCCTTGGTGGCCCTGAGTCATTTGGGTATTAGTTATTGTTTCCTGTTGCTGTGATAAAATACCACGGCAAAAGCAATTTAAGGGAGAAAGGGCTTATTCTGACTCATAGTTTGTGATTGTAGTCCACTGGGGCAAGAAGTCAAGGCAGCTGGAGTTTGTGACTTTGCATCCACAGCCAGGAAACAGAAGGAGGCAAGTGCTGGTGGTCTTCATCTGGATTTCCCCTTTATACTCAGCCCAGGACCCCGCCCATGTCATGGTGCCACCCACGGTTAAGGTGAATCTTTGTATCTCCTTCAACTTAATCTAGATAATCCCCATAGCCATGACAGAGGCTTGCCTTTAGGTGATTCTAGAGTCAAGTTGACAATCGATTCACCATCACAAAGGTGAACTGTAAATGTCTCTGTTTGGCTTTATTCCCATATTCCCTTTGCTCCATTTTTGAGACTTGTTTTCAGGTAGTCCAGGGTGGCCTTCAGTTCGCTATGTAGCATAGGATAGCCTAGGACTTCTGGTCTTCCTGCTTCCATGTTCCAGGTAATTGGAATTGTGGGCATGCGCCATCACATCTGTTTTTTGTGGTGTTAGGGATCAAACTCAGACAAACATTCTACCAACCAAGTTGTCTCCCTTGCCCCATCCCTTGATACTCTAGAACAGGAGTGTATCCCAGGATATTATTACAACTTGGCTCAAATTTCATTCAGTACAAAAACTTTTAATGATACTTTTCAGTTTTTTAAAAAAAAATATTAAAAAATTGGGTGTCACTCCTTTCTTGTTAGCACACATTCCTTGTGTGAGATCAGAAATTTCGTTGTGACATTTTCCAACCTACATGCATTGGTTATGATCAGCTCTCCTTGCTTTTTTCCTTTTTAGATTTTGCTTATGAGAGGAAATATGCAGTCTTTCTAATTCCAGATGATTGTGTAATGATCTTCACTTTTATCCTGCAACTGGCATAATTAGTTCTTTGTCATTGAAGAATAAATAATCCAATTGTGGGTGTGTGAATATGCATGCATGCATGTGTATGTGCACACATGTGTGTGTATGCATGTATGATGTGTTCTTTATCCATTCTGTAGATGAACATCTAGTGCAATCCCATTTCTGGGCCATTGGGCTATCACAGTGCAGCAATAAGTATGTATGCACGTATGTATGCTGGCTTTTATTCCTTTGCATATGGGTGAGGAGTTATAGAGTTGAATGGCAGATCTATTTCACCTTCTGAGGACCCGTCATACTGGTTTCCATAGTGGCTGTACTAGTTTATATCCCATTGATGGGTGTATGTGCCCCTTTCTCCCTGAGTCCATATCAGTATTTATTATTTTTTTCCAGACAGGGATCTTTTTAGGGTTCCAATTGAGGTAGATGTTCTAATTATTCTTGATTACTTTTAAGACAGGAATCCTTAACCAGAATTGATTGAGGTTCCCAAACTTGGGGGACATGTGCAGATATCTGGGGACATTTTATGTTGTCATGACTCAAGGAGGATTGTTACCAGAATCATGAGGAAGTATGTGTGGGTGGTCCTGCATAGCAAAGACTCATCCAGCCCTGAGTTTTGATAATGCCAAAGTTTAGAGATGGAGAACTCATCATGTGCCTCAATATAGCACCACAGACAATCTGTTTTCAGTTTGTCCTAGGTAGTGTATATAAAAAGGGCCGGCACAGAAGAGGTGGGAAGAAGATGGCTTTGGTACAAACTTAGGTGGAGAAAGTGGAGGCTGTTTCATTATGCATATTGGCAATGAGAGTGGGGACTTACTATGGAGGGACATTGGGAGATCAGACCATGATTGCCTTAAGTTACTTCCCATGGCAATATCTGAACATCATTGACTCTTTGGGTCCAGAAGCTAGTATCTCCAGCACCAGTGCAGTGAATTTTAAGATGAAATAAGCAGATGTGGAAAGGCACAGCATCCTTGAGAATGAGTTCTGAGAGACGTAAGCCACAGATACATTGCCTCAAAGCAGAGCCAGGGGTGGGCAATGCAAATGAGTGTATGGTCATTTGATTTGATAGGTGTTGAGTGTGCCTGGTGTTCACACTCTCAGATGCCATCTTTATTTAGGTAATTGTAAAATCTTACCATTATCAGGATGAGATCTCTCTTTAACTGTCGGCTGGGAGGGACCCTCCAGCAAGTCAGAAGAAAGAGACAATGCTGCCTTAGTGTGATAGTGACAACCATGAGCTCAGAGAGAAACCAGGACGAATGAGAAAATGATGTGCCCTGGAAAAGACCGTGTCACAAATTAGCTTTGGTTGTAGATCAATGGCCCATTTGCTCCATTGGGTGCGTAGCTCATTCCAATGTTTTGAACATTATATATGTGTGTGAACCAAAAGATAAAAATAAAAGTTAAAAAGGCAATGATAAATATTTGTATGCACCCCAATAAGCTGTTCTGCTTAACTTTGGCTGCCATTATCCATTTTGAATCAGAGATGAGCAGCCACACTGGTGATATATGTTATACTTAGCAAGACCCTGCTTAAAGAAGTCCCAGGCAGAGGGGAAAACAAGACAAACTATATGAGGGTCAGAGAGAGAGAGAGAGAGAAGGGTGGGGGGTTGGAGGAGAGTAGGCCTTCAAGGGATTCCCTGAGCACACCCTGCTTAGACTTTGAGACACTTTTAGAAAGGCTTTTCCCCTCCCATTGCTCCGGTGGTGCGGTCAGCATTGATGCCATATTGTTTTCTGTTTCTAGCAACTGCAACCACGTTTGCCTACCAGGTGAGACAGGAGACTCTGTGATTTGGACTTGAGCTTGCACACAGCTCTCTTTGACCCTTTTTGGTTTGTTCCTGTCAAAGGCATATAGAGCTTGTCTGCCACAGCTGCTACCAAACAGGACATTCTGAAAGCAGTAGTGTGAACTCCTGTTCTCCATGTGAACTTGAGTTTTCATATGATTATGCATATCATTTTAGTGTTTCCAGGAGCTATAAAGGTAGAATTCCAGAAAATGACTTTCTAAAGATTTTGTGGTCCAATCCAGGCCTCTTGAATGAAGAGTAGAGAGGGTGTTCTACTTAGTTTTATGTCATTTGACACAAGCTAAAGTCATCTGAGAGGAGAAGACTCAATTGAGAAAATGCCTCCACAAGGCCGGCTGTAGTTAAACCTATGGGGCATTTTCTTAGTTAGTGATTCATGGGGGATGGCCCAGCCCATGGTGGTCCTGGGTTTTATAAGAAGCAGGCCGAGCAAAGCATGGGAGCAAGCCAGTAAGCAGCATCCCTTCATGGCCTCTGAGTCAGCTCCTGCCTCCAGGTTCCTGCCTTGTTTGAGTTCCTGTCCTGATTTCCTTTGATCATAAATAGCAGTGTGGAAGTGTAAGCTGAATTAACCCTTCTCTTCCTGAATTGCTTTGGCCATGGTGTTCTATCACAGCAATAGTAACCCTAACTAGGACAGAGGGCAAGAGATTCGACCAAGGTCCCGTTTTCCATGCTCGTGAGAAGAGATATAACTACTCTCTACATCTCTGACTTTTTTTTTTTTTTTTTTTTTTTTGCTACCTGACCAGGTTGGAAACTTTTAAGCCAAACAATGTACAAGAGCTGAACTTAGTTCAGAACCAGTAGAAAGGCATGCTTTTATTTTCTTTTAAATATTTGGGTCACTTGATTAAAGGACATGAATGTATGGGAGACCCTGGTATGGTCATCAGTATGTACTTCCACACTCAGGTTGAGTCCCTAACTCCACGACCTTAGGACGTGGTGTTTGGAGATAAGATTTTTGCAGAAATGTATAAGTTCTGCTTAAGGCCATCAGGGTAGGCCATATTCCAGTGTGGCTCATATCTTCATGAAAAGAGGAGATTTTTGACTCCTCTTTTTATGCAGTTGATGCATTGAGGGTGTGTACACATGGAGGAGATTGCCAAGGAAGGGACGAAGTGGCCAGCCATCTGTAAGCCACAGAGATATGTTTCAGAAAGAACCCAACCCTGCCAACCTCTCAATCTTGGATGTCCAGCCTCACAAACCCTGAGAAAACCAATCCCTGTTGATTAAGCCACCCAGTCTCTGGTATTTTGTTATGATGGCCCAAACATGAAGGGCAGGCTCCTTCACTTCTTATAGTAGTAATGACAACAGCGAATATCTATTTCCAGATAAATTTCTCAATTAGCCCCTATAAGACTCTATGATGTAGATACAATTCTTGGCTTCATTCTGCACATGAATGGGCTGAGGCTAATTGAATTAGGGTAGAGCTGAATGTTCCAAAGCCACGCCCCTAATTACAATGGAATTCTAGACTCTGACTGGCTCTGGGTGCCCTGCAGAGCTCAGAATAGACATTTGGTGCCACGAGTCTCTTCCTGTCCTATAAGAAGTAGAGGAGAGAAGAAAAGGAAGTCAGAGTGTATGGAGCTAGTGGCACGGATGAACTGTTTCTTGTCGTGTCTGGACTTACAGGTCCTAGTTTACCGTTTCTTCCCCACTTGCCCACCCCTGAGGCAGCCCGTGTTGTCTTCTTCCTGGAACAGCAGTGGCTTTCTTAGGTGGTGATTTCCCCACAGTTTAGAAGGGTACGATCAGAGGCATTATGGATCAGAATGGACAGAAAGCTGTAGCTGCTTATAAAGTTGAGAAACTCACTAGGGGAAACAATGGCATCTTAGGGATGCTCTTTAGGGAGGAGCCAGCTGGAGGGAGACCTGCATCTTCCCTGTGTTCCCAACCTTTCTACCTCCCTGCTGCTGTAGACCCTCCCATGCACCTTCCCTTTGTGCCAAACCTGTCTGTCTGTTTAACCCTATAACACAACCATAACATTGCCATATGTCCCCTATCTTCCAGGAAACGGAGGGAATCCAGATTGCATGCTGTTCAATAGTGACTTTCTGTTGTACAGGAGGAGAGGAGGGCGGTAGAAGGTAACCAGATTCAGTGCTGAGGTGTGGGCCCTCTGTCTCATCCCTGCCAACTTCCTCCTCTTGAACCTTGAACTTCTACCAACATTTTTAGCTTCTACTCTGTACCAGGTAGGAGGCTGTGGGCTGGCCCGGCAGTGAATCCAGAGCTGTGGCTGCTCTCATGCTCTTGGGCCTTTTGGTCTGGGAATATCTTTAGTTTCCAAATCCTTCAAATCCCAAGCCGTTTTCTTTCCTCAAATGAGAGAAAGGGAATAGGCAGCAGGCTGGTTTATTGGATGTTTTCCTTCATTTCTGACTCTGACAGCCATCCTTCACATCTGATAGGGAGTCTTCACAATAGTGATGAATTTATTCATTTTGACTGTTTGTGAAGCTCTCTAATTAATTCTTTATAGATTTCCATCAGCGACTAAATTTGTGTTTTGAGTTAAAATTGGGCATTCAGAGGAACTGCCTTGGGATACTCTGCTCTCTCGGAGCCCCTCCTCCACACTGGCAGCTGCTGACCTCCTGTTCACTAAGCAACTGAGCAGCACCGTTTGCCTCATAGTGACGCACCAGCAGGTGGTTACCATGGAATGAGACAGCAGCAAAGCACTGTCCCTGTCGTCATGGAGCCCCTGAGCCATCTCCTAAGCAACCTGGCAGGAGATCCCCAAACAAATCTATGCTCTCTGCTCCACTGAGGTTAGTTTTAAATTTATTTTTGTGGGTTGCTTGACATCAACAGCTTTGTGTAGCTAAACAAATTTAGGGAAGGAGCTACAGTGTAGCTCTGTCCAGAGAGACACGGAAAAAAAAAAAAAGAAAGAAAGAAAGAAAACAAAGCAGAGGGAGGATGAAGGGGAGGGCAGGGGATGACACAACATATAAGAAATGAGTCTAAGAAACATACAGAGAGATGGAAAGAACTGTGTGGAAAGGGGGAGAACAGATACACACACACACACATACACACATGGAAAAAAACAGAGGCAAAGAAACACAGAGAACACTGCTGCGAAGAAAACAGTGTCTCACAGAAGACTAAAATATCTGGGGAGATAGCAACAGTGGCTGTGTTACTTGGAGTGTCAGCCATTTCTCCCCTTACTTCCTGTTCTTGTTCTCAATGTGGGAATATTAAAAGAGGTTGCATTACTTGAGTGGGAGTCACAGTTCTTGGAGACACATACCTGTGTCTTCCCTCCATGTGCCACTAAAATATGTGTTTTTCCATAGCACATGCTTCCCCCCCCCCCCCGGGGTGGGGAGGGCAGCTTTCCATTTTAGTGTGAGATAGGCAAAGGAAGGGGAGGTGGAAAAGACAGTTAAGGCCGTCGGAATCCTTTTCCCTCCACATAAGACACTGGAGTTGTACGTGTTTGGGGAGGCTTTTCTGGTGACTTATAACTGGACAATCCAATGGAGAGTGATGTGTGCCAGGGAGCCCAGAAAGGCTTTTACATATGACCACTCACTTGGCCTGAGAGTTGGTCCATGTAATTGGGAGCACCATCCTTGTTAGTGGACAAGAGAAATGGGGTGTAGAGAGGGGAATTGCCCTGAGTTTACTTGACTGGTAGGAGATGAGAAGGAGGTAGAATTGATCAGCTTGCATCAAGAGCCCTTCTTCTTAGGCTCCCAGTGAAGTTTAGAAATGGGATCACACCTAGTATATACAGACCCTGCCACAGAAGCTGCATCTTCAGTCTCCAAGTACTGGGGTTACAGAGACACTGGGCAGCATGGCTGTCCGTCGTGGGAGTAGGTCACATACTCACAGTTTCAGTAAAGGATTGAGTTAAAGTAGATGAGACAAATGACAAGGCTAGTCTTCACCGGGCTCAAGCAAGCAATGCTGGTTCTGCCTCAGCTTCGCCCAGCAGTTTCTACTTCAGTCTGGCTGTATCAAGCCCTTGATGCTAGCCATAAAAGCATGGTATGGGTCCCTACATTCAATTTCATTGTTTGGAGCCAGAATCAATTAAAAGACTCTTTCATAGATTACATTAATAGGGGTTTGGCAACAACAAGAATATTGGTGACATCATGAATGGTAGCACCTGAGGAAGAAAGGTGACATTAAAAGGTTGGACTCCAGAGTCAGGCGCTCGCTCTTGACTTTGACCTTCACAATTCTGCCACTTGTTAACTGCATAATCACAGGCAAATGACAACTCTTCCCTCAGGTGTCATTTTATCTCAGTCCTCACTGCTGAGCACACACAGGCAATGATGAAAGTCACAGAAAGACTGTCCTGAAGGTAAGGAATGTTGCTTGCGGGTGAAGCTGTCAGGAAGGGCTTCCTGCAGGAGGTGACATCTGAGCTGTGGTAACTGTCTTCATGGCTGAGGACAGTACTAACTTACACCTCTTCAACACTCCTCCCCTCCCCCAACACACACACAAGCATGCGCGCGCACACACACAAACACACATAAAGACACACATACTCTACTACTCAGCTATTAAAAAGAATGAATTTATGAAATTCCTAGCCAAATGGATGGACCTGGAGGGCATCATCCCGAGAGAGGTAACACATTCACAAAGAAACTCACACAATATGTACTCACTGATAAGTGGATATTAGCCCCAAACCTAGGATACCCAAGATATAAGATATAATTTGCTAAACACATGAAACTCAAGAAGAATGAAGACTGAAGTGTGGACACTATGCCCCTCCTTAGATTTGGGAACAAAACACCCATGGAAGGAGTTACAGAGACAAAGTTTGGAGCTGAGATGAAAGGATGGACCATGTAGAGACTGCCATATCCAGGGATCCACCCCATAATCAGCATCCAAACGCTGACACCATTGCATACACTAGCAAGATTTTATTGAAAGGACCCAGATGTAGCTGTCTCTTGTGAGACTATGCAGGGGCCTAGCAAACACAGAAGTGGATGCTCACAGTCAGCTAATGGATGGATCATAGGGCTCCCAATGGAGGAGCTAGAGAAAGTAGCCAAGGAGCTAAAGGGATCTGCAACCCTATAGGTGGAACAACATTATGAACTAACCAGTACCCCGGAGCTCTTGACTCTAGCTGCATATATATCAAAAGATGGCCTAGTCGGCCATCACTGGAAAGAGAGGCCCATTGGACTTGCAAACTTTATATGCCCCAGTACAGGGGAACACCAGGGCCAAAAAGGGGGAGTGGGTGGGCAGGGGAGTCGGGGTGGGTGGATATGGGGGACTTTTGGTATAGCATTGGAAATGTAAATGAGCTAAATACCTAATAAAAAATGGAAAAAAAAAAGACACACATACTCACACACACGCACACACAAACACCCTGCCACACATTTACATTTTTATCAGCATATATTCATTATATTTAGTCCTGGATTTCATAAGGGCATTCTTTTTTTTTTAAATGAAGGTTTTTGTTTGTTTGTTTGTTTGTTTGTTTGTTTTTTAGTATCAAATAAAGTTTATTTAGGGCATGGGGAAGGGAGTTGAGAGGGAGAGAGAGAGAGAGAGAGAGTGAGAGAGAGAAGAGAAGAGAAGAGAGAGAGAGAGAGAGAAAGGAGTAGAGGCTAACCATGAGTACATGGAGAGAGATGGGGAGCAGAATGGGGAGAGAAGGCTCAGAGAGGGAAGAGAAGAGAGCAAGAGAAGAGAGTGAGCCACAGTGAGGTTTTAAAGATTAGGGCAGCCTCTGAGGGAAGCATAGGTCATTGAGTTCAGCAATAGCCTTTCTTCTCTCCATCTCTGTACAATACCCCAGAGCTGTCTAACAAAGGCTCTGCAGAGCAGGGGGATAAGGTGGGTGAGACCCTCCTACTCTCCATCTTTCTAGTGTCTTTGAGTCCATTTTAATTGTTAAAACTCTATAAAGGTATGTCAGAGAGCCATTTTACTCCCACTCCGGTGACATAAGGGCATTCTTATAAGGATACATTGTACTTATTCTCTCCTATTGCATTTATGCATATAGGATATTATGCACCTACATAAAGTCAAGCATCCACAGAGGAGATGAAAGTGTGTGATATTTGTTTTTCTGCCACCTTTCAAATGGTAATTTTGGCCCGGCATGATGCTAAAGACTTCTCAGGTTCTCCCTTTCTCAGAGGCGCCTTGCATTGTTTATCTTCTTTTCTACAAGGATAGCCTGAAGCCATCTCCAAGGTCAAGACAACACCTTCAAGGTCACAGAGACAGCAAAGAGCTGAGTCATATCTCCCTGACTGCATTCAGAAAAGACACACACGTGTTACTTTTTCTCTAGGTGTGAAGTTGACTTGTAGCTTACTCTCTACTTTGTTATGATTTAAAAGGCCATCTGTCTCCATCGCTGATACATCTGCTGTTGGCATTCCAGTTTTGCTAACTTGTTTGTGTCATGTGGAGTTGCAGAGGTCTCTCAGCATCTCTGCCCAGTAGTTCATGGTATATGCACTTGTACAAGTGCATATGAACCCCAAAGCTAGCCTTTGGTACATTGGTAACTTCCACTATTCTGAGAGTTCAGGTGTCTGAATTATCAGAAGTGCATACATGCCTACTGAAGCTTCATTTAATTGACAACACACAGCTCCTGCTACACTTAGGAAAGTTTTCCCAGCCTAGCAACAAAAAGGCTTCACAGAAGGAGTCGCTCTGCATTCATTATTAAGATGTTTTCTGATGCTGCTCTTCAATAACAAAGGACAACTTGAGTCAGCCTGAGCAAGAAACAATTTGTTGGAAGGATGCAAGGACATCTAAGAGACCCTAGGGAATGAGCCAGTTCTAAGCAAATGAAATCAAATTTAAAAATGGGCTGCTCCAGGGACCCAAATAGAAGGAGTTTATGATTTATTCATTTTGAGTTCTGCAATGGAATCCCTACAGCTGGGCTTGGCAGGCTTTTCCTCTAGAAGAAAGCATTTTTCCTGTACCCCAGTCACTTGCTACAGTCTACCTTACACCTGTTCAAAAGACCACAAGCTAGCCAGGTCCAATTCAAAGTTTGTATTTTTAAACATGACTTATAGTTTGGCAAATGTATAGTCTGTTGTGAGAGTGTATTGGTACATCATTTCTCTAAATAAATAAATAAATAAATAGGAAATCCAACCTTAATTTTGTAGGACCTAAGAAATTATTTGATATAAATACTTTAATGATGGTACTTGGGTTTTAGAATGTCAGTGGTATTAACATCTGATTTACGAAATAACTCTAATAGCTGGTTCTCCCCCTTCTCCTTTTCCTTCCTTCATTTTGTTCACTCTTCCCATGATGCCCTGTGTAGAGATGATACCTAGGGACTCTGTGAACACTGGGCAACTGTTTTACTGCTGATCTGCATGGCTCCTGCAGTTCACTTAACTATTTCCTTATTTTATAAGCTTAAAAATTGTATGGGATACCTAAAACTTAGCTTTATTTTCTATAATTCTATAAAATAAAGCAATAATTAAACAAACAAAAAGATGTATAGTGAGAACTGAGTGAATCCATAGTGTCTAGTCCATAAGAAACACATTGGATCTGTTAGCTGTTTTCCACATTGCTCTGCCCTGCCCATCTGTAGATCACTGTTTTCTGGGTCCTTGGCATCCTGCACAATGGACTGACCTTGGCGGCCTTCCTGATTTTTAACTTTTGGACTTGGACTGAATTTTATCATGGTCTTTTCCTGTTGTACAGCATGATAATAGAAGAATATGGGTTTCTTAGCCTCAATGTGTGGGTCTGCTACCATAATCAATATTGTATTAGGTATCTTTTTATCTTGTTGTTTCTTCCCTCTGGATCACCCCATCTATACAGAGGAAGAGGACATATTTTTCTGGATTAGTTTGGTGATGGCCAAGAGATTCATGAGCTTGACTTTCCCACGTGAACTTTGTAGATAGCAACTCTTTGATTTCCCCACATTTTATTCATCATTTTCCCTAAGGCCACTCATAGTTTTATGTAAGCCTGCAGGGGAGTCCATTTGGGCATTGTAATATGATGTGCTTATCTACAATGTTCATTCTCAAGAACTTAACAATTGAGTTGCAAAAAAATCACCCAAAATCTCATAACTTAAATATATTTATGAGTTTGTGCTAGGATGTATCCATAGCCACTTCTGACTACACATGGCAACGTGTTGGACATACCTACTAGAAATTATGATTTTGGACACTTCTTGAACCCAAATATGCTGCCCCCAAATTTTCTGTACTCCAGCATATAGAGCTATGGCATATCTTCTGCTAAAGTCCTCTGAAAGGATTTTTCAGGAATTAATGGTTATAAACCACAAAAGGTGGGTCTAATTTGATAAGCTACTATAGTTTGTGGGTGAAGACTTCTTTCAGCCCCCAGTGTTTAATACTAGCTTCTTTCTTCTTGCTGACAAGTCTTCACAATGGGTCCCTAGAATGTGAAAGCACTTGGATGAATTGGTTCATAGAACCACCAAGGTTCCATCCTGGGATTCTGGAGACAGCTGGGGTATGCTAAGGGATGATTTCAAGTTAGACTTCCTTAGACTTCAGAGCTACTCTCCAAACAAGCACAGCATGGGCTATTCCCAGCAATTACGTCTTTCCTACATCACCCATGGAGTACAACACCTCGTCTAGTGCATGCTGTTTTTCTGGGGCCAGGAAGACATCCAGCATTTGAAGATGATAGATATATATATAAATTAGTTAATGTTCTGTTGCTGTAATAAAATACCATGACAAAGAGCAACTTAAGGAAGAGAGTGTTTATTTTAGCTTATGATTCTAGAGGGATGGAGTTAATAATGGTGAGAAAGGCATTAAGACAGGAGAAGGAAGCAGAGAGAACAGGGAGTGGGTGAAGCTAAACCCTTGAATCCTACCCCCAGTTATGCACTTCCTCCAGCAAAGTCCCACCTCCATAACCTCACACAGCATGCCACCGTGCCACCAGGAACCAAGTGTTCAAATTCCTGCACCTGTAGGGGACATTTCTCAGTCAAGCCACCATTGTCCATGAATTACTTTTCCTGCTATGGCCAAATGCTTGACAGGTTGCGCCTTAAGGCAGCAAGGGTTTATTGTGGCTCTCAGTTTGAGAAGGTACAGTCGCTTACTGTGGGAATGCTGGGAGAAGGGCAGCGCCACGGTGGCAGGAGGTGCAGAGCCTTGTTCACACCTCTGCTTGAGAGGCTGATTGAACAGAAGTCTCGTCCCCAGGGACCCACTTCTTCCAGCCAATTCCCATCTCTCAAAAGCTCTACACCCTCCCAGCTCCATCAGCTGGGGGATCAACTGTTCACACAGGTGAGGCTGTGGGGGACAAGCTCAAACCACAAGAGATATTACAACACAATAGAGCACAAAACAATACAGCACAACGAAACAGTGCAACAAAACTTTTTTCACAGACCTAAAAGCAGCCAAAGTCTTATTAGGTTCGCAAAATACTCCAGGCAGAAAGGATACTTAATGCAACTGGTATTACAACCACCGTAAGGCAACAGAAAAAGCGTGAATAAAGATTTAAAGGATTCTAATGTGTAACTAGAAAATTAGGTGGTTTTCTAATCCCCAGTGGAGAATATTTGTCAAATGTTTCCAGCTGGGCTAGGAAGCTTCACTTTTATTTTATTTCTTTTTGTCTAATTACAGGAATCCCAGGAGATTAACATCGCCATCTCCACCTTACAAACAAGGAAAATGAGGCACAGGAGATTTAAATAATTTCTCAGTGACATTTAGCTAACGCATGGCTAAGCACAACTTGGACCCACCGTTGTCTGTCTGACTCCAAAATCTGATTTCTTTCCCATCATCCTAGCTACTTCTCTGTAATTTATACATTAGTCAGTTCTAGGGGCTTTAGCTTTTTCCAAAGAAGACCTAGTAGCAGAATCTATAGGTAAGAGAATTATGGATCTTTTGTATACAGAGAGTGTTTTGAAGTGAATGAATGTCTAGGGAAGATTTAGAAACAATGATTTGCATCCAATTTGCAAAGCTAAAAATGTCTGTTGGCCTTACAGGAGCTGTCTGTCTTGTTGTCAAATCCAAGTTGTTGTTGTTTTTTTTTTTTTTTAAAAGAAGTATTCTTCTTAGAAAAGCCTTTCATTTCCAGAATGCAAGCTGAAAGAACAATAAATAAGTTACCGAGAATGTATTTTTACCCAACATTTAGACATGGCTAAACAGCTGTACACGCTCATTTGGGTGTCTGACAGAATGCTGGGGTACACTCCGGTGCCAGAGAGGTTGCCTCACTAGGACAAGGTGAAATCACTGATCTTTATTTTTTCTGGCTGGTAATCTGGGCTGCAGAGAAAAGAGGAAGGGGACCACTGCTCACCCAGGAGAGTCACAGTCATGAGGTGTGGAACGTTCATGCTCATTTTGAAAGGGCTGCATGTCCTACAAAGTCCAGTGAGGTAGATCTGATGCTGCCTTTGCTGGCCTGCAGATACATGGCTAGTTGATGCATATCCTGCAGTGTGTCTCTGGAGGGGAAATCTGAAAACCATGCACTAGCCAGATACAGCATTCTGCTGCTAATATTTATTCTTGACTCGTTCATTCGATACCATGAGCCTGAAGAGAGAGGGAATTCCCACACCATCTTCTCCTAAAAAATACAACATGTGGTTCTTAGTGAGATGAGACAGCAATATCAGTGGCGAGTAATTTTAATTTTCTAGTCTCTGTATCTAAGGTTTACTGTGTTCAATTATGTAAGCAGAGCAGAGGGATCCAAATTGAACGTGGATTTGTGTGTAGATATCAAACCTAGGGATGATGTGATGGATTGTCAACTTGAGACTCTTTAAAATCTGCTGGAAGATTGGTGAGGTCCACACTGGGATGTCTGTGAGGGAATTCCAGGGAGGATTAGCTGAGGAGGGCAGACCCACCCTGAATGGGAGGCACTTAGTCCTAAACTGGAGACCGGGCAGAATAAAAGGGAAAATGAAGCAAACAGTTCAGTACCAGCCATTTTCTCTGCTTCTTGACTGCGGTGATGTGAACAGCTCAGCTCCATCACACCTCCCCAGTGAGGGCTGACACCCTTGAAACTACAAGCACAGTAGTAGTTCCTCCCTGTAAGTAGTTCACAGGAATTTTGGCTGCTTCCATGAACAAGTGATTAATACAGATGGGAAATGGCTCGGTCCATTCCTTTTCTGGTCTCACTCCCATGTCTGGAACTTTGAGATTTACTGGGGTTTGCTTATAAAATAGCATTATGTGGTTCTAGAATGGCCTGCAGCCACCATCACCATATGACACAAAGAAACCTATTTGTACCAGCTTTAAGGAAACAACTATGGCCCTGGAGAGATGGCTCAGTGGACAAGACTGCTCTCTACACAAGCATGAAGTCCTGAGTTTGAATTTCTAACACTTATATAAAAAAGCTGGACATGGTCAAATAAAAGCTTGAGTGGCATGGGTGGTGGAGACAGGAGGATTACAGGCCTGGTCCACTGCCAGCCTAGTTTCAGGCTCAGGGAGGGACACTGTCTCAAGAGATTAAGATGGAGAGTGTTAGAGCTGGATACCCAGCATCCTCTGCTGGTGCCTTTGTGAGCAGACACACACACATGTATGTGCACATACAACACACACACACACACACACACACACACACACACACACACACCATTAACCGTTGTTAAATAGTAAAGACACTTGTCAGCCATTAAACAGTTGGTAGCTTCTTTCCAGTTAGCCAGAGTGAGAAATATTCTTGTTAGTTTGTTTGTTTTTTAAACATGGGGATTTGAAAATGATACAAATTAAAGTTTTTAAGTCTCCTCTGGAGAGATGGCTAACTGGCACATCCCACTGCAGAATCGTCATTCACTGTCCATACCATGGCTTTACGATGGCTCAGTGGCGAAAGAACTCGGCTCCGTGCCTCACAACCTGAGTGCAGTCTCTGGGACCTGCGTGGTGGAGACACAGAACAGACTTCTCCAAGTTGTCTTCTGACTTACAGGTGTGCAGCATGGCATATTTGTACCCTCACAAGCATAGATAGGTGGACAGACACATGCAAAAAATTTTAAAATGTAATAAAAAAGGATGTGATCTCCCCAGTGAGACTCAAGTAAGTGAGACATTTGGCTTTGGGACAACTTAATAATAATATAACCTTGGGAAAAATGTTTAACCTCTCTGAATCTCACAATGGGTCTTGAGGAATTCCCACAGACCAACTAACTCTTAAATAATGGCTGCCATGTTGAGAAGAAATCAGAGATCATACTCAAAGACATCAGGGACAGAGCAACAATTGATTAGTAATGTCTGTCATGAATGTAGGGAAGGATGTTTTGGTACTACAAGAAAGGGGAACAGCATGGGTTCTAACAGCCAACACCAAGCAAGTCTTTATAACATGGCAGATGCTCTTTGCAGTGATCTGTTCTATGATAATAACTTGGCTCATTTCACTAGCCAGGTTAGGCAATGTTTCTCAGTGGGGTGATGTCCCAAACCAAAGCTATTTGGTAAAGTCTGGAGACTCTTTTGGTTGTCAAGTCTGAGGTACACGTGGATAGGTAGTGTTGGCACTGCCGATCTGGTGAAACATCCTACAGTGCAAAGGGCAGATCTCTCCATGCACAATCCCCAAATTATCCAGCTGAATGTGTTGACAGCGCCAAGGTTGAAAAGCCTTCAAGAACAATTACTATCAGCCTGTGATATTGGTGGATGTGAGGAACAGAGAAGCCCGGGCAATTTTCTTAGGTCATTAGGGAGCAGTTGACTGGGATTGGAGTCGGACTTAAAGCTCACCCTTCCCTTCTTCATATTTAGCAAGAAGGTGGCAAGGAGCAGGGTGGGGGTTGGGGGTAGCAGGAGCTTGGAGCAGCTGTGCAGGTTGCAGTCACAGGGTGGGGGTGGGGGTGGGACTGGGGCTGGGGTAGGGGGTGGGGTTTGCTCTCTTCTTTCCTTTTGCAAGTGCTGTAAATGCCCCCTTCCCCAGGCTGCCTCCTCCAGATCCCTGCTGTGAAAGTTCAGCTCTCTCACATTTCCTCTGCTCCCAGAGTCTTCCTTCCAGCTGCTCCCTGATTGCTGCGGTTGCCCAGTGATAGCAGGTGATGGCTCCTGAGTGTGATTTGCTCTGACACAGCACTGCTGCCAGTGTTGCCTGGGAAAGTGAAGCTGGGAGGTGCCACGGCTTCTCCAGTACAAAATACCAGCTTTGCACCTCTCCCCAGGGAGAGCGGTGCTGGGGATGGCTCTGGAGAGTCTGTAAAATAAGCAGTGCCCAAGAGGAGCTCTTTGTGGCATTAGTTGTCAAGTGCAGAGTGGGTGACTCACCTGGAGCCTTGGGGAGCAGAGAGCAATAGTTTTAAACTGGTGTGTGTGTGTGTGTGTGTGTGTGTGTGTGTGTGTATGTGGTGGGGCTGCATCTGAGCTGTTAGTCTTGGATCTGTCTCATGCTTCTAAGTGATCGGGGCTACTGTTTTGAATATGAACAGAGGAAGAAGAATGGTGAAAATTCAGATTGAGAGCTACACCTCTCTGAACTACACTCTTGCGAACATACTACAGAAGTGGTGAGCATTGCAACTTGTTACATATAGGCATGGAAATAGATACTGCTAAGATCTAAGAGGACAAAGTACATTCTTATTTATGAATCCAACTATTATGTTGACACAGATTCAGGGATTAAAGCCAGGTTTATCAGAGAAGAATGCCTGATTGATTAGTCATGTCTGTTATGGATACAGGCATGTGGAAGACAAGTATGTACATCTGGTGTTCATGGCCAGACTTGGTAGCTTTGGAAGTACATCTTAGAAACTCCATCCCTGCTCTTGTTGAGTATTTAAGCCACTGTAAAGCCAAGAGAGGAATATGGAGGTCAGAAGTCACTAAAGATGAAAAGTTCATTTTCTTTAAATTGTGATGCCTAATGTCTCAATGGTCTGTGCTAGAGTTTTGGTTCAGTTGCTGAGACAGTAGGGATTGGGACCAAGTGATTAGTGAGAATTCTCTCCCTCACTTGACATGTTTCTAGTAGACCAGGTATCCTCTGGTGAGAAAGGAATTAGTGAGGCCTGGAAGAGAGAGTCCGCTGAGAGGCCGATCCAGACCCAGCTGAGCACAGGAAGAGGGTTGGAATGAGCTGGGAAATTAAAGCCCCCTCTGGTTGGTGGTCATGGCAGTGACGTCACCTGCATCCTCAGGCGTTGGTCATTAGGAATGAGCTTCTCCTGCCTCGTCCAGGGAACCACAGGCTGCAGACTCAGGCCTAGCCAACAGAGCATCGCATGTCTGCTCACAGTGATAGGTTAATGAGGTGGTCATGTGATCAAAGCGAAGTGGAAAATTAAATGCTGGAATTTTTCTGAAATTCTTGAGAAAACAGTTTTTTCTGTTAGCCATGCTGAACCCAGCATGGCAGCAGCTCAGAGTTGCTGAGGCCATGTTTGCCAATCTTGCGCTCGCTCAACTGGCCAGGAAGAATGACGCTGCAACAGGATCCTTCTGCACACGTTTATTGGGAGAGCTTGATTGTAGAGGCGAAAAGACCTCGAGCCCAGAACTGGTGCTGCTTTTATAGGCCTAGGACAGGCGTTCTCTCTCATCTGATTGGTTAACTTGTCTCTCATCTGATTGGTTAACTTTTGTCAATTCTCAAAACCTCACCTTGGCAAAAGAACCTTTACTGGCTATGTATGTGTGGTGGCCAGCTGTAGCCAACTGCCACTCTGCAATTGCCACTCTGTAACTGCCACTCTGTAACTGCCACTCTGTAACTGCCACTCTACAACGGCTTCCCACATCTCCTTTTTGTTTTAATAAAATGAGGCTGGTCTAGGCCTGTGCAATTATGTCCATCCGCCGTGGCTCCTGTTTTAGGTCGTTCCTCTAATGTCACAGCCTTTCCCGTCATAGGGTAACCCTATCGCCACTGGGCCCCGTGTCTTAGGTTGGTCTGTGCATGAGGAAAGTTGCCCATCTCTGGATACCCCAGTGCTGTGTGACAGTAACTGCTAAATGACCTAGGGTGAACTCTGCAAAAGAGACCAGCCAAAAAATAAATTAGTGGGGAAATCATGATCACTCTATCGCTTGCAATGAGGAAACCTCAGTGATGTGCAAGGGCTGATCAATGATCGTTGAGTCTCTCTCATCTCAGTGCTGTTGGGTGCAAGAGCAGAGAACTCAGATGCCAACTAATTCTTGAGCATAGATAACCAAATTTCAGGGGAGGAGCCGTTTTCAATAGCTAAAAGTGCCTGAGTTATAATCACCTTGTCACATTTTTGTTGGGTTCTGAATTTGCATACCAACCAGAGCATGAACACCAGTCCACAGCATATGGCAGCACCAAACAAAATCACTCCCACACATTCCTTAAAGTAAGAAAAAGCAGAGGTAAGCCAAGAGGTAAAGTCTCCGAGGGTCACTGGTTCCACTCTGGTCCCATTAAGGTTCAGGATCTGTATCTGCAGCCTTGTCTGCAACCTTTCCAGCTCTTGCGACCAGTTCCCCTTCAGGTAATTCGATAGGTCTGTACTTTTAATAAAAGAATATTTAATATACCTAATGGGAGTAGTGCACACATGCGGAGTGGATGCCACACAACTCATTTGTATGACATCCATCATCTGTTCCATGTTATGTTGTAAAATATCCATTCTCTGATTCACTAACATTAACCCTGGGGCGATATGAGAATCTGCCCTTTGCAGGGTAAGCAATGCCTCAGACTTTTTTTTTGTTTTTTTGTTTTTGTTTCTGTTTTTGGTTTTTTTTTTTTTTGCTATCTGACTTATAGTGTCAGCAGTATTAATTTGATCTGCCCAATTAGAGATAATCTTTTTCTTAAAAAAAAATTACAGGGTGTAAAAGGTTTATCCACATTATGCACAAAGCATAGTGTATAATTTAAATGAAAACTAGTACTCTTATACACCTATGGCTCTTGAAGAGTTTGTCGTGCATAAGGCATATCCAAAAAAACATTCCTTTGCAAAAAACAAAGGCTAGGTAGAAGAATTGGAATGTGGAATGTACCGGTAAAGGTACTGGCCATGATCTTACTATGGCCCACAAAGGTATACTTATCCCGGTCTCAATCATCAGGAGCAGGATCATCTTGGGATTCATCTTGATCTTTCACGGTCCTTGTCAGTCGTTCTGGGACCCACAGCTGTTGTCAATGATCCTGGGGAAACAAACAGACCCTCTCGCCCACGTCAACACCGGTGGGCAATGATTTCCACGCCCTTATGGCAATCTGATTCACCTGCTCAAACACCTGCACTGGATATCTTGTCTGTTGCTGTGCAAAGCGACCTTGACCAAGCAGCATATCCCTATCCCATGCTGGATTTCCTGTAGCAGAGTTAGCCACTGCCTGTTCATTTGCAAATTCAATAAGGAAGGCTTTCCAATCTAAATACTGCCCAGGTGAAAGGCATGCCTTCCTCCTCCTCCGCCTCAGCTCTTTTATTTTGTCCTTTCTGTCCACCTGATAACACTGTGTCTCCTTTCTTTTTCCTTTTTCTTTTTAAGCCCTTCTCCTCTTCTGACATACTTTCTTGTTGCTCTGTAAGGATTTTCTGACCTGTCTTGACTGCCTCTACACACAGTTTCAAACAGTAACAGAGTCCATATATCAGAACAAACAAGACCAAAACTATCAGGCCTACCCACAAAGGGTCAATAGGAGAAAAAAAGCATAACTCATGAACCTTAACTTGTCCCAAAACCGGGAACCTTAACTTGTCCCAAAGCCGGGAACCTTATTGTCTCAATCCTTTCTTTCCTTCCTTTCCTTTCCCTTTTTTTCCTTTCCCCTTTCCTTTTCTTCACTATTTCCTTTTCTTTATCACTGATTCCTTTTATTTTTCCTCCCTTTTCTTTTCCTTTTTATCCCCCTTTAACCCGGGGATCAATTTGGGAGACTTACCTGTACCACCGTTCCTCAGCTGAAGAGTTCTGAATCCACGCTGGATCCTTCTCAGCAGTCTGTTTTACAGGAACACTTTATTAACCGCTCCTTCCCTGTGATGCAGTTCTGAATCCTCCCTGTAGCAGGGGGTCTTCGCTCGTGCCTGAAGATGTTTCTTGTCCCGGGTTTTCGGCACCACTTCTAGCGCGCGCTCAACTGGCCAGGAAGAACTGCAACAGGATCCTTCTGCACACGTTTATTGGGAGAGCTTGATTGTAGAGGCGAAAAGACCTCGAGCCCAGAACTGGTGCTGCTTTTATAGGCCTAGGACAGGCGTTCTCTCTCATCTGATTAGTTAACTTGTCTCTCATCTGATTGGTTAACTTGTCTCTCATCTGATTGGTTAACTTTTGTCAATTCTCAAAACCTCACCTTGGCAAAAGAACCTTTACTGGCTATGTATGTGTGGTGGCCAGCTGTAGCCAACTGCCACTCTGCAACTGCCACTCTGTAACTGCCACTCTGTAACTGCCACTCTGTAACTGCCACTCTACAACGGCTTCCCACATGCCAACATAGGGAAGATCTGACAATGAGGCCACAGTGAAGTAAAGTGGGAATGAAGGACGGCAGGAAGTGGTTCTCAGGAGCACCATTCAACAGCAGCCATGTCTGCAAGCAATGACGTGGGAATTTGTGTGCATGTTTCCCTCACCCAATTTATGATTTGTTTTTCACTGAAGATGAACCAATAAAAACCAAAGGGAAAATGAAAGAAAAAGAAGATGGAATAATTCTACTATGCTAACCATGAGAATAACTCTACTCACTAGAGGTTCCATGGCTACCATGACTCACATTAAATGGCTTAGACCAGGAGTTGGCCCTGCTGCTAACTGCAGTACAGACTGTTCACCCACTACAGAAATCAAGAGTTAAAAGTTACTGTAGACTTCCTGGGGAGGTGCTAATGCCCACGTGGTGACCCCTGTACTCATGTACCTATACCTAACACAGAAAGATATAGCTTACACATCTATGAAAGTCTCAAAATATTAAAAATTAATGTGTAGTTCACATTTGTAGTGACTATAGTTGAGAGACTGAGGCAGGAGGATTGCTACAAGTTTGAGTCCAGCCTGAGCTACCTAGTAAGACTGGATCTCCAAACTAAAACAACAGATGCACAGATTCAGACAGACAGACAGACAGACAGACAGACAGGTACAAGCTCGTGTGTGCGTGTATACACACACACACACACACACACACACACACACACAATGTCTCATGCCCAAGGGACAACTAAATACATTACCAAGCTTGGACTGATACTCAGCTTTGCCTGATTCTGATAGCTTTAGTTTTAATTGCACACTAACTGCTTGGTCTCTCAGTAAACACACTAAAGTAAAAGGAGGAGAAAAGAGAGCAGAGGTTATTATGAGTCAGGTCCAGTAGAGTGTACTCTATCCTTCCTGCAAAATAAGACCCAGGGTGCAGCATCTGCAAGAAGAAAGGAATAAGAAAGGAAAAAAATCCGTAGGCAGGAAGTACAAAAGCTGATGCATGGGGCTCTTTATGTAACTTATATTAAAATAATTGATCAAATGCATATTATCAGCTACTGGAATACATGGTGATAATGGCTGTCTATAGTCCACCATTTAATCTTAGGCCCCTAAGGAGAACTCCAAGGAAATCCAGGAAAGATATCATTGCATTTTGTTATACAAGCCATTCCTGGAGAAACTGACGGGGAGGGAAAGCAGGTAGTCACATTTCAAACATGTCTTGATGTTGTTAGAAACAGTTCACAGTGTGCCAGAGCAGTTGATAGTCTCCCAGGCTCCAGGCTAGAGTCACACACCACTCTCCACGCAGGGAAAAGCCTGTCTCAGAACCTGTCTTTAGATAGTTCCTGTGGCGAGCATGCCACTCATTACTGAGCCCTATGTCCTGGGCTTGAAGACAAGCTGGCTTTTCTTCTGAGGTCCTCACGAAGCATAAAGCACTGGTCTTAAGCAGTGCGAGAGGTCGTGTTCTCAGCTTTAGAATGATCCACTTTTTAAAATGTCTAACAGTTAGGAAACGGCTGGTTAAATGAATGTCTTCCTCATTTCTATCCCTGCATCTCTGCAGTTTAAACAGGCATGGGTGCTGCTGCTGAAGAGATGGCCGAGAGTGTGGATGACAATGGTGATGAGAGAGGCTATAGTGAGAATGTACCCAAATCCCGTGGGGCCATTTCCCTTACTTTCTCTCTTCAGTGAACTGGCTTTATTCCTCCGAGTTCCAGCCTCCTGATTCCTACTCTCCTGTCAGGCGTATTTCTTGGTTCTTGGTGCCACTGCTAAGCTGATGCACCACTATTGTGTAATTTTTAAAAACCTGCTATGTTATTCTTTGAATGATGTCCAACTCTCTTTTCATTTTTTTTTTTTTTTTGGAAAAACTTCCAAAAGTTTCATCCTGTATATGAGGTACTATTACATAAAGATATTCTTATATAAGTATATAAAAATCCACGTTGAAGACCTCCTCCCAATAAAGCAATCCCCTCCACCTCCTCGTCCCTGTTTGCTCTCTTTATCCCCACAGACAGCTTCATGTCTACTTTCGTGTCATATGCACACACATGACTTTATGTATCTATATCAAATCTAGGAAGCCCAAAGGACAACAAACACATAATAGTAGTTTTTCTGACTTAATTTTCTTAATGTAAACACCACCAGTTTATCCATATTCCTGCAAATGACATAGCTTTGTCCTTTATGGCTGAATAAAATTCTACTGTGTCTGTACACCAGAGTGTCTTTATCCATTCCTTTGTTGCTGGACACCTAAGTTGGATCCATAGTATAAGCCTTGCAAATCACGCTGTGATAAACATTGATGTTCAAATATCTCCATGATACGTTGGCTTGTAGACTTTTGGTAAATGCCCGGGATTGTTGTAACTGGCACAGTCAGATGACTAATTCACTTCTTTGTTTAATCTTTTTCTTGAGAAACCTCATATCTATTTTTACAGTGACAGAACTGTGTTCACATACCCACCAGTCATGCCTAAGCATCCTTCTTTTGTGAGAGTGGCCACACATCTCATTTGCTTACTTACATTCCAGGGGCTTATCCAAGAGACTGCCCCCTGGAAATCCTCTATAGATGCTTACCCGTTTCTCTGTGGAATAGGCCTACATAATCATGCAAATCCTATGCCTGAGGAAACTGAGGCATGCACAGAGTAGAACAATGGACCCCTACTTGCATCCAGTCCTGCTCCATGGAAGCTTTATCCTAGACCATTATGATATAATAATGCCTTCTATCTAGTAAGTTTGCTTTTTGGTTGTCAGGGAATCTGGTGGCCGACTAGTACTGGATTGATCCAATAAGCCTACAAGGTTAGTGCTCCTTTTTCAGAATTGAATGGTCATCAGTTTGTATATTTCATCATTTGGGCTGAAGTGAGCTTTGTTGGGAACATGGCAGTTGTGTTTTCCTAGTGTTCCCAGGTGAGTCCATTCATCCAGTGTAAGCTGACCTCCCTAGTCCCCTCATCCTCCGTGTCTCCAGGGCTGTACCTCTGTCTTTGCTTCAACTGCATCTTTCTCCTAATGGCCTCTCAGGAAGATGTGTTTACTTTCTATGAATACCAGTTTTCTCTCATGTCTGTGCTTATAATTTTCAGAGCATTTAACACACAGCCCTCTAATCTGCCATTTTTATCTTGCCTGGCTTTTTGGTGTCATTCAAATCAATTGTGATCTACTTGAGGCCAAATGGAGTCTGAACAAATGTTTGACACAAAATGACTATATACTTGGTAGGTGAAAAATGAATTGGTAGGGCTAGGGATGAGGCTCAGGTAGTAGAGTGACTGTCTAAAATGCATGAAGCTGTGGTCGCATCCCTAGTACTGCATAAACTGCATATAGTGGTGCATATCTGCAATCAAAACACTCATGAGGTAGAGACAGGAGGATCAGAAATTCAAGGCCATTGCCAGTTATATGCCAAAGCTTGAGGCCAGCCTCAGCTGCATGGGATTCTGTCTCAAAACCCACTTCTAAGCCACAAACTACTACTACTACTACTACTACTACTACTACTACTACTACTACTATTACTACTACTACTACTACTACTACTACTACTACTACTAAAAAATTAAAATGAAAACTAAAATTAAAACTACCAACTTAGTTGGTAGTTTAATGGATTTATGAAATAGAGGGATAGTTTTATGTATTTCATAACTCTTATCATTTCTGATGTGCAAAACCCCTTTCAGAAGCCAGGGAATATTCCTAGGGCTATTGGGTTTCATTTGAATGGCTCCATCTATTCATCCATTCAAGCATGAGCATCAGTGTTAAAAATGTCCTCTGCTTTTGGAAAGACTATTTGAGATGATGATATTTCAAAAATATCAATCTTGGGGACATAATCAAGTCCAGTTGTTCTTATGCTGGCTACTACTAGAATCATCTGAAAACAAGAGCTCCTCACCTAACCGATTGGTATAGCACTCACTATGAGCCTGCTGTGTGCCACGGATAGAGGAATTCACTAAGTATGCCACAGACTGACAGAGTTCTCATTGCACAATCCCAGGGGTGTGTGTTTTGATCTCTGACCATCCTCTCTCCTCCTGCAGTTACTATATATCATCCTATGTACACATCCTGGATGCTACAATTAACTTCCCTTGCAAAGCTTTAAAACAAAACACTGCTATGAAACACCATATTTTCTGAATTTTTCTAATTGGTCCTCTCTCATCTCCATATGGTAAACATTCATTATGCCTGTCATTAAACAGCATGAAAGACAATTTTTAAAAAAATTGACTTTTTCAGTTGCAGTCTGGCATGAATGTTTTGATGCTATTGTTTGGATATAAAAATAAAAGTTGAGTATAGAAATATATTATTGATTCTTGTCTGTTCTTCAGGCTCATACACTATTGATTAAAGCCCTAACCTTTGCTGCTTCATCCCAAGAGAGCAAATTTGTAGAGCTTCCAAGAACCAAAACTCTGCCATGAAGATTTTGATAGCTGGTGAGCCTGGCTGGTGCAATGCATGTTCTTATTGGTGATATGAGTGGTCTTGACTGGGAGACATCAGATTGAGTGCAGCAACACTTTGGATGCTCACAAAACCTTACCAGTCCAAGGATGCTGCATCTATTTCTGCATTGCAGGACTGGGGTGGTCGTGGGATCTGTAAGTGAATTCATTGTGAGGACCAGCAACTGAACTCTGACTAGCAGAGGCACAGTGTCTTGGATATGTGAAAGAGAATGGCTAGAGCTATTGATCCTAGAGGTGATCCTTATTTCTCCTTGCAGCTATATGGTCATCTTATTTTCCATTAGAAACACAGTTTCCCTGAGCAGCCATGCTTTTCCTAAGGCTTTCAGATTCAAATAACTCCTCTTCTTTTTTTGCAATTGCACCTGTCTTGCAGGTTCCCAGTACCTCACATTTACTTGTGAGTTGGAGATTCTGAACCACAGCTTTCTTCCATGGGAAATGATGTTGGAGAACAACGTTGCAATATTAAGTCTCCCCGGTCTACCTGTGAGCGCTGGTGTGCTGACAGAAACACTTAGCATCTATGAACTTCAAGCTTCCTCTTTCTCTTGGGCCAATTTTCATGGTCTGATGAATTTGGAAGTAGTAGATAGTGATGGAAGCAAGATGAATACCTATCCATTCTCAACAGTGAATCTGGATAAGAGAAAAGAGGCTTAACCTGGCTAGGTTTTTGAAAAAAAATCAACTTGATACAAGTTAGAGTCATCTGGGAAAAGATGTCTCAACTATTGCCATCAGATTACCTGTAGGCAAGTCTGTGAAGCATTTTCTTGAATAAAGATTGGTGTGGGAGAGCTCAGCCTACTGTGGGTAGTGCTGACACTGAGCTTGGCATCCTGGGTGGTATAAGAAAGCAGGATGAGCTAGCCACGAAGAGCAAGCCATTAACAGTGTTTCTCCACAGTCTCTGTTTCAGTTCCTGCCTCCAGGTTTCTGCCTTGAGTTCTTGTCCACCTTTTTTTCAGTGATGGTGTGTGAACGTTCTTCCCTAAGTAGCTTTTGGTCAGGGTGTTTTATGCAGTTATAGAAACCATAACTAAGATAGACAGACAGGCCTCAAACTAAGGAGTCAACACATAGTGGACCAGATAGTGATAACAAAGAATGAGCTCACATATCAAGGCTGGGCAAGGACTTGGTTGATGCTGTTGATAGGTAAGGGCACCATATAAAGCAACACACCCATCAGAAAGAAGCATGCACAGAGAGTCATTCTAGAGATGTAATCAAGCCTAGTGAATGTAACTCAGGCTGAGAAGGACATTGAGTACAGCCACTGTAGTAGTACATTAGATGGGTGCACATGGGGAATATGCCATGCACTGGGCTATACTTACCTTTGACTTTCTGCTCCTACTCAATTCTTAGTAAAGTTGGGATGAAGTGAACTTGTCATGAGGGGGTGATATGGGTGAACTTGTATATTTATATGTGTATGTACAATGTGTTTGTGTGTGTGCATGCATGTGTGCGTGTGTGCGCACAGGCACACTTGCCTATGCATGTATACTTAGAGTCCAGAAATCAACATTTGGTGTCTGTGTCTATTGCTCTTCATCTTATTTTGTGGAATAGGATCTTCCACTGAAACTGGAGCTTACCATGTTGGCTAGCTTGGCTGGCCAGTGAACCCCTTGGCATACCTGTCTCTATCTCCTCTTCGCTGGAATTATAGATATGACAAACAGGATTCTATGCCTTGTTTCTATGTAGATTCAGGAGAATCTGAACTCAGAGCCTCATACTTAAGCAGTAAGCTCTTTCCCCACAGAGCCAAATCCCTCATCTCGTGTATATTTTTTAGGGGGTAAAGCAAGTGCATATCAAGAGATTTAAAGTATGAGCCTACTCACAGGGTCACAGATGGGGGTGTGTGTGGTTTTATATAGATGAATATCTATCGCAGGATTAATTGCAGTAGCAAAAAGTTGAGCTTATGTAATGTCTGGCCATAAGGCAATGGAAATAATATTCATTATTATAAGTCAGCTTTTATACTAAATGGTATAATTTATAAAAATATAAAGTGGCATGAGGGAATACTCATAAGCTGTGCTATTTCTTGGGGGAAGGGCTTACTGTTGTTTAGCTAAATGACTGGGTTTCAAAGTGTCTTCTTCTTTTTTTAAAGATTTACTTGTTTATTTTATATTGTATATGAGTACACTGTAGTTGTCTTGTCTTCAGACACACTAGAAGAAGGCTTCTGATGACATTGCAGATGGTTGTGAGCCACCATGTGGTTGCTGGGATTTGAACTCAGGACCTCTGGAAGAGCAGTCAGTGCTCTTAACCGCTGAGCCATCTCTCCAGCCCATCAAAGTGCCTTCTTAATATTTTCATTTATAGCACAAATTCATGCTCCTCTTAACTGTTGTGAGAGAAGTTTCTCATGGCTAGCAGTTAATGAAGAGACTCAAACTGTTTGGAGTGCCAAGTACAGATAACTTTGCTTGCTCAGCTGTGTATACATCATCTCTATCAACCTCCCTTATCCAAGGACCAGAGAACACCATAGAAGAGAGGGCAGAATGAATGTAATAGCTGGAGGGTGGGGAGAAGAGCTGAAAAATGCTCTCTACTGGACATGACAAATCAGTTGAACACACAGACTTGCAACAGCTGTAGTTACCTTCACAAGGCCTGTGTAAGATCAAGCTAATCAGAATTCCAGCGTGGATCAGGGAAGAACCCTAAAAGCCCAAGACTCTATCCATAGCAGAAGTGCCATTGTGGGGCAAATGAAACCATGTCACCAGAGAAGAACTGGAAGGTTGAGTGAATTCAGAAACCCCAGTAAATTTGCATATTTGAGAATCGTAGTCATTTCATCCACTCCCGACTCAGTTCCTGTACATGACTATGACACCCCACATGAGGATTGTGACTGCTAGTCACGTAGCACAGAGCATGTGCTTCTCCATGCTAATGAGGTACTTAGATGGGTCAGCTGCTAGTGTTTAGCCAACAAGCTTCCTGTCAAGGTCATTCCTCTCTGCAAAAGGTTTGGTCCACCCAGAGGAAGTTGTATGCATCATTTTCACCATGGATAAACAGTTTAGATAAAGATTGCCTTTCTCATCAAGAATGGGTGTGGAGGGAAGCCTTCATCATACAGGGCCATACCATCTAAGTCTCCTGTAGAAGGGTGAGGGAGTGGGGAGTCACTTTCTTTTGGACACATGGTTGCTTGTAGGATGCCCATGGTCCAGTGGGTGACCCACATCCATGCAAAATAGACAACATTGCTTGGACTCAAGTTTCTGATAATATATATATATATATATATATATATATATATATATATAGAGAGAGAGAGAGAGAGAGAGAGAGAGAAAGGGAACATAAAGTTGGGAGGAAGGCATGGGGTCCATAATGGGAAGTTGGAAGCAGGTAGTGGTGGCTATATATTATCAACATACATTGCATAAATGTATTTTCTCCTTTTCAAAGGAGAAATAAAAATATTATGTCAAAATATATATCATGTATTTTTTTAATCTCTAAAACCAAGCAACCACAATGCAAAGTGAGTACACATAAGACAAAGTACTTTTTATATCACAGCATCTAGAATTTAATAGGCGATTTTCAGTGTGGGACATGGAAACTGTTGACTCTGAAAATAACTCTCACCCAGGGCCAGATTTCAGTGTGTCTGTATAAATGTGTATGTGTGAAAATGGAAGGAAGTCATGAGATACATTTTTGTGTTTGGCAAAATATCTATAATGAATCTTTTAGCATAAAACTGCATGCTTTCCAGTGGTGTTGCTTCTCTAATTAGAAAGCTCTCTGTGACAACCCTTTCAAGGCTTATGACTATTCATGAGTCTTAGGAGGATGTGCTCTGTCTAGAATACAGAACTCTCCTTAGGATTAGCTTGCTGTCTAGTTTGACCTACTCCACAGGTTCTGGGATCAGTGAGAGACCATGTCTCTAAACATAAGACAATAATAATTCTGTTAGTCTGTCTTTTTATTGGGGAATTGAAACAACTGATGTTGAGAGTTATCAGTGAGCAGTGCTTGTTGATTCTGTTATTTTGTTACTGTGGTGCTCCACCCCTAAATTTTCTTGTCTGATATTATTGATTCCTTTTGTTTTCTTGGGTGGGGTTTACTTCTTCTAATAGAAGTTTTCTTTCTAGTGCCTTTTGTAGGGATGGATTTGAAGATGAATATGGCTTGAATTTATTTTTGTCAAATAATGCCTTTCATTCTTCATTCACAGCAAAGAAAGTTTTACTGGGTATGGTAGCCTGGGCTGGCATCTGTGGTCTCTAGCGTTTGTAGAACATATGTCTAGAAACGTCTTGCTTTTAGAGTCGTCTCTGAAAAGTCAAGTGTTAGCCTAGTAAGTCTGCATTTATAAGTTTATTTGTCTTTTCCCCCTGCAGCTTTTATTATTAACTTTTTTGTTCTGTACATTTCATATTTTTATTATTATGTGCCAAGGGGAATTGTTTCTGATTCAATCTATTTGCTGTTCTGTAAGCTTCTTTTACCTTGATAGGCATTTCCTTCTTTAGGTTGGGAAAATTTTCCTCTATGATTTTGTTGAAAATACTTTCTGTGTCTTTGACCTGAATTTCTTCTTCTATTTCTTTTATTCTTAGATTTGGTCTTTTCATGGTGTCCAAGATTTCCTGGACATTTTGTAATTGTTTTTTTTTTTCTTTTTGGACTGATAGATAGAGATATCCATTTCCTCTATCTTGTCTTCATCACCTAAGAGTCCTTCTCTATGTCTTCTCTCTTGATTCTCTTGGTGAGGCTTCTCTGCAGTTTCTGTATGAGTTCGTACATTTTTTTATTCCAGTTTTCTCTCAATTTGAGTTTTCTTTATTGATTCTGTTTTCACTTTCATGTTTTCAATTGTTTCATTCATCTCATTCTACTGTGTGTTTTCATAGATTTCATAAATAGATTTATTCATATTCTCTTTAAGGACCTCTATCATACTCATGAAGACTATTTTGAAACTCTTGTCTCGTGCTTTATCTATATTGAAATACTCGGGGTCTACTATAGTGAGATTGCTGGGCTCTAGTAGAAACACATGGTCTTGGCTGTTATTTAAGGCTGTGTGTAATTTTAAACTATCTATGCTATCACCTTCGGGGGTCACACTCAGCTCTGAGAATACACTACCGCTGGTCTCACTCCCTGCATAGCTCCGCCAATGGCCAGCTGGTTCCCTGACTGGGAATAGTCATCACTCTCAACCCCTCTCAGCTAGCTCCAAAAACCGCCCTGGCTGCCCCCTTTTCCTTCTGCCTACTTTATCACTATGGATGGAAAACACCCGTCAGTTTTAATGCTTTGAAACTAGCCAGATGACACAATTGTTGGGCATAGGATTTATTGCCCTAAACTCATCAGCTATCCTATACAGAAGTCTTCCAGTGGCAGAGGCCTCCACTGGTTCTTGTTGCCTCCAGTTCTTACATGACATTCATGCTTCTCCATCAAAGCCCCTCTCTATCTGCACCTCCTCCTCTTTCTCCAGGGACCTGGAAATCCCACCCTTTTCCCCTTGCCAGGCAATTGGCTTCCACCATCGTTACTGACACAATCAAGAACCAATTAGGGAAACAACACACCCCCCCTATAATTTATTGTGTTTTTATGCTGGTATCTAGGCATCTGGGTCTGGGATGGCTATAATTCTAGATGCTGATGTCTGATCTTGCCTTTGTTGAGTCGGTGCTCCTTGGTTTTTGTTGCCCAGTCTTGTTCTTGGGAGAACGCGGTGGCTATGGGCTGTTTGATAGTGAATATTTCAGAGATCTTGCCAGGTGTGTCTCTGTAGGTCCTGGGTAGAATGTATTTCTAGGTATTGGAAGCTGACACTTAGAAGTGGAGATGGGCTAGAACTGCAGGTAGAGATGAGGCAGTCTATAGGAGGGAGGAAAGCAGGCTGTGCCAGCAGGGACTGCATAGTCCCCTGAGAGTGGGGCCAGAGGTGAAGCAGATGTTCTGCTGGGGATGAGGCTAAGGGATTTGATTTGGAGGAGAGAAGAGTGAAGATCACCTATGTGCTTTCCTGGCTAGAATTAGCATTTGTTTACTAGATGTAGCCATCTGACTGCTGTGCCACAGTAGCTTTAATTATTTACACTTCCCTGTTGACTAAGGGAATTCAACACTTTAAAAATATTATTGTCCATTTGCTTTTCATCTTTAGAGAACTATAAGTTCCATTCATTAGCACATGTTTTGCTTTTATTGGATATTTTACTCGTATCTTAAATTTGGAGATCCACCTTTTTAGTTGACTTACAGGTTACTTACATTTCCCCAGTCTAATTTAAGAAAGGCTACACCATTTAGCCTCTCTAAATTCCAGTTGCCCCCAACCCTTCTCTTTGGGGAAACCATGCTTAATAAACCCTCCTCACATTTATCTTGCAGTAGCTCCAAATCCCCTCAACCTTTCCTCATTTCTCTTCCTTCTTTTTGTTTTGCTGTCTGTTGTTGCATAGCTGTGTGCTTTGTAAGCATCTTGGGAGCTAAAAATTTGTCTTTTTCATTTTGTCTGAATCCCTCAACACCTACTACTTGGATAGGCAAAAATTGATTTCCTGTATGGGAATAAAACTGTAGGGCAATTGGAGGAAACAGTGGCTAGGGTAAATCTCAGCCCATCTTGATAACCCCTCATAAGTCCTCTCTTCCTTCCTGAGCTCATGTTCTGAAAGTGGTCCCTGGTTGGTGCTTCTGTAGGCTGGTTGATTCAGCAAGTGCAGGTGCATTCTAACATGGCGAAGAGAAGAAGCCTTTAAAAGCGAGTCAGACCTCCATAGCAAACTAACAGGTGACACCAGCACATTATGGAACTTCACTGAGCCCCAGCATTTAATTTTTTTTTAAGATAAAAACATGACTCCTCAGAATAAATGGATGGGGCATGATACTTAAAATGTGATTCTAGGTCAAGATCCAGTTGAGATGAGTTTCCAGCCATACATCGTCTGAGCTATCACAGAACGACGATCAACTTTTCTGTGCCTTAAGGTTATGAGGCTGGGTGATGAAAGATCTAAATGTAGCTGAGGATGACCTTGAACTCCAGACTCTTCTTTTTCTACTGCTCACGTGCTGGGATTTCAGGCATGTGCTATCACATAGGATTTATGCAGTGTTAGGAATCAAACTTGGGTCTTTGTGACTGCTAGGTAAGAACATTACCATCGGAGCCACATCACAACCCCAAGTGGATAATCTATTTTTTTTCTCTAGATATTTTCTTTATTTACATTGCAAATGTTATCCTCTTTCGTAGTTTCCTCTCTAAAAATCCCCTACTCCCTCCCCCTTCCCCCTGCTCTCCAACCCACCCACTCATCCTTCCTGGCCTTGGCATTCCCCTATACTGGGGCATAGAATCTTCCCAAGACCAAGGGCCTCTCCTCCCATTGATGGTCCTGTCAGCAAAATCTTGTTGTTCCTCCTATAGGGCTGCAGACCCCTTCAGCTCCTTAGGTACTTTCTCTAGTTCCTTCATTGGGGATCCTGTGCTTCGTCCAATAGATGACTGTGAGCATCTACTTCTGTATTTGCCAGGCACTGGCAGAGCCTCACAGGAGACAGCTATATCAGGGTCCTGTCAGCAGAATCTTGTTGGCATCTGCAATGGTGTCTGGGTTTGGTGGTTGTTTATGGGATGGATACCCAGGTAGGGCAGTCTCTGGATGATCCTTCCTTCAGTCTCAGCTCTGAACTTTGTCTCTGTAACTCCTTCCATAGGTATTTTGTTCCCCTTTCTAAGAAGGATCGAAGTATCCACACTTTGGTCTTCCTTCTTCTTGAGTTTCATGTGTTTTACAAATTGTATCTTGGGTATTCTGAATTTCTGAGCTAATATCCACTTATCAGTGAGTGCATATCATATGTGTTCTTTTGTGATTGGGTTACCTCGATCAGGATGATATTCTCTAGATCCATCCATTTGCCTAAGAATTTCATAAATTCATTGTTTTTAATAGCTGAGTAGTACTCCATTGTGTAAATGTACCACATTTTCTGTATCCATTTCTCTGTTGAGGGACATTTGGGTTCTTTCCAGCTTCTGGCTATTATAAATAAGGTTGCTATTAACATAGTGGAGCATGTGTCCTTATTACCAGTTGGAGCATCTTCTGGGTATATGCCCAGGAGAGGTATTGCTGGATCTTCTGGTAGTAATATGTCCAATTTTCTGAGTAATAGCCAATCTGATTTCCAGAGTGGTTGTACCAGCTTGCAATCCATGTGGACAATCTTACTTTTAATAGACATATAAGTGAATAAATACACTTGAGAAACACACATGTATACATATAGTATGTGTATGTATGTGTGCATGTTATGCTAACACATATAAAGGCCAAAGGTCAACCTCACAAACCATCTAATTTGTTCCTAAGGTAGTTCCTTCCTGGGATATGGGGTGCACTGATTAGGTAGGCTGGCTAGTTCATAGCAAGCACCAAGGATCTGCCAGTCTCTACTTCCCTAGCACTGTGATTACAGGCATGTGCTACTCTGTTTATTTTACGTTTTGGTTGGGGGGGGTTGGGGGGATATCAAACACAGATCTTCATGGATGTAAAGATAGCTCCTCACCAACTTAGCTATCACCTAAGTTCTGTTTAGTTGAATTCATGGAACACAATATAGTAAGTGATACTGGGGATCAGTTGTGCAACCACAGAAAAGTAAATTTACTTTAGTTAGCAAATAATAATTACATACAATTGACTAATAATATATAATATAAATAATGCTATATATTATACTCATTAGACAGTGCATACTATACAGTGTATATTATTCATAATATACAATGTTATATATAATATATAGTATATATTCTAATTGATTAATAGTAATAATTCACTGTGTGGTGGTGTGTGCATGTGCAAGGGTATGCACATGTATGTGGAAGTCAGATATCAACTTCAAGGAGTCATCCACCTTGTTTTCTGAGACAGAGTCTTTCACTGTTTATGTATCCATGTTGTATCTGTCAGTCATAACTATTACATCACACAATTATGGTGGTAACATTTAGATTTATCTTCTAAAGCAAGTTTGGAATAAGCAACATAGTATTACCAACTATTGCCAACACACTGGGCTACAGCTCCTTAGCATGTAGTTCTCCTGTTTAGTTGAAATGCTAAACACTTAGAAGAGAAGAACAGTAGTTATCAGACGTTAGGAGGATGGGTTTGGGGTATAAGGAATATATGATTTATTTTACACTATCATGCTTTAGGAATATTTGTTAGTAGGAGTGATTGACTGATACATTTTCTGTGTTTCTTTTCTCTCATCTAAAAACCTATATGAGGTTTCAATGAGAGTTGGTTTACTGTGTGCAGTGTTCTAAACATGTGTTCAATGAAAACTTTATTGTCAATTGAAATCACATGCAGTGTGGAGTAACATGGTAGGCACAGTTATCCTGTGTGTCCCTTTTAGAGTGTGCTCACTGAAGAGCTGAGCAGAAGTTCATATTCAACTCAAGCCTAATCTTTTTTGGACATCCTTTGGGCTATTAAAGATCACTATATGTTTTCTACTGAAGTATAGACATACTTGATCTGAAAATGTCCCTCATCTTCTGACAGGATCCTTGAAACAAGTTGGGAAAGAGACTCTGGTGTGATAAACACACACTCAGCTCCACCGTATTCTATCCTTACTAGCTACTGAGTGTGTAGTCACCTTGGACATCTAGGCAATGGGCTCAAGACAAGTAGAGGACACAAGAAAGTCTCCTGACAAGGGCTGATTTGTGTTGGTAGAACATTTACCATGAATATGAAAGGTTATTCTGGTGTGTGTGTGTACATTATTGTATGTGTGCTTGTGTGTATGTGGAGACTACACATTGACATTTAATTGTCTTCCTCAATCACTCTCCACCTTCTTTTTGGACATAAGGTCTCTCTCTGAACCTGGATCTCACTAATTTGGTTTGGTTGCCTAGCCCTGTAAATCACCCCCACCCCAGTGCTGGGATTGCAGATGGTTGTCACATACCTGCCTTTTCGTATGGATACTGTAGGTCCATTCCCAGGTTCTCACATGTGTTCAGCAAGCATTAAATCCACTGAGACTCAGAAAGAGTCTTTTAAAACAGAAGGCAAATCCAGATGCCTGTCTTAAACTCAAAGAGGGCTGACAGTTTGGAAGCACAGTGGTCCAGCTTAGGCAGAGGGAGGAATGGCCATTGAAGAAACCTAGCAGGTGCAAAACGACTTCTCTGCTGGCCCATGAGGGAAGATTTACAATGCTTTCTGTTTATTTGGTGGTTGTAAAAACTCTGTTTCTGTGATTTAGAGTTATTGTTTTCAATTTGCCAAGAGCATCTTTTCTCCAGTGAAGTGTGATGAAGCTCATCCCAACCCTGCATCAGATACACACTGTCCCTAGAGGGCAGCATGAAGAAGGGTCACAGAGCCTTGTCCTGCTGCATGAAAGATACTCTCATCAAATTCATCCAGTAGCCTGATCCCAGGAGTCTGGAGGTTAACAGGATTGTCTTTGAAGTTGGCTGCTTATGCCCTCACTTTTTTGATGACCTTGAACCAATTATTTAATAGCTCTAATCCTTAATCTCTATCTTTAGAGAATGAGGAAGTAGCAGTCCCAAGCAATTAGGATGCTGTAAGGATTCAGTGCAATATTATCTGAAGAACGTCTTGCATAGCACTTGGCAAACAATTAATGCTCAATAAATGACACCTAATGCTGCTGTTATTACATTAAGCAATTGCTGCATTTCTAATGGTACTCAAACTGTGCATGAGGGCTAGGAAAAAAATCTAAAGGGTCATGGAGATGGCTCAGTAGATAAAGTTCCTATTTTATAAATATGAATTTCTGAGTTCAGATCCATAATAGCCACATAGGCCTTGACTTGGTAGTTGGTATCTGTAACTCCAGCACTAGGAAAGATGGAGACACTATTCCTGAAGGAGGTCATTAGCCAGAAAAAATAAACTCCAGGTTCAGGAAGAGACCATATCTCAAGTATAAGGTGAAGAGCCATCAAGGAAGAAGCTGTGGTTAGTTCCGACCTCCACATGCAAACATATATACATCCACATACATGTATATGCATACTGAAAATAAAGTACACACACACACACACACACACACACAGAGAGAGAGAGAGAGAGAGAGAGAGAGAGAGAGAGAGAGAGAGAGATTGCTTCAGGCTTCACAGATACAAAGGTCTCCATTGAAATTATTCAACTCTGCTACTGCTGGTAAAAGGCAGCCAAGGATGACCAACAATTGTCCAAGTAAACTGTTATTTGCAAAAGCTGTCTGCTTGCTAGATTTATCCCATGGGTGGACATTTGTTATCCATGTCCTAGAAACCTTCACTGTTAAGAATGTATCTGTTTGTATTTGATGAGAAATCCTATGGGATGGAGCCTCGGGGGAAGTAGGTTCTGTGGTCCAAAGGTGCAGGCCAGCGTGTCTGTAGCTCTTCGCATGTTTTCCTTATGTGTCTCAGCTTCACATATGCTCAGTGAATACAAGAGGAGATTGCATTTGTGGCCCATCAGTGAGAGCAGTGCCCTGTGCATATGATGACTGAGCATGCCATGCAGCCATTCTTGTTGCAGTGGAAGTTAGCTGAGAAAGGACCATGCTACCAGGCCCCTGCCCAGAGAATATTTGATCTGAAGATGAAAAACACAGACACACAGTTGTTCAATTTCAACCTGCCCTTTTGGCACAATTGCTGGGTGCTACTTATTTCCTGCCTGGAGGGGCAAGCCCCTATCAATACTCTTAGCTCCACACCTCTCCACCTGCCCTCGACTTTAGTTGCTCAGTTACATCTAGTCCCAGCTAAATACCCAACCACTCTTCTGTAGAGGATCTCACATGAGTGATTGGTTTTTCTCTCTCTGAAGCATGGTAAACTCTCCCTCCTCTCTCCTGCATCTGTCTCTCACCTCTGGGACCTGGAATTCCCATCTATTCCTTCTGCCCAGCAATTGGTCCATGGCTTCTTTACTGATAGATCAAGAACCAATTTGGGAACAGGACCTTAGCATCATATCTATTCCTACAAGGTGGTAACTATTGTCATCTGCACCACCTGTGGGGAGATGGGCAGAGAAAATGGTGTGGAGAATGTGTGAAGTTAGTAACATCACTGTGCTCCCCCATGAGTGATGGGAGCTAATTTCAGAAGATCACAGCATTGTGTTCATTATCAAAGCTGCTTGAACAAGGACTATAGGTGACTTAATAAAGGCTGAGATGTTTGATGCAGAAAGTCCATTACAGACAAATTTGAGTTTTACAGTATATATCAATTACTGATTAAAATCCCTCTCTCCTCCTGCCTCATTCATGGTTAGTGAACTCTCTCATATGGAAATTGTTGGCATCATGATAGCCCACTCGTGTTTCACTTTCCTGCATCCCCCTGGATGTGGGCTTGGCCACATGAGTTAGCCAAAGTGACAGACCTAGTCAAAGCAGAAGTCCTAGGCATATCTGGGAGAGATGTGCACACCTCGTATTTGTTGCCCTTTGTGCCAGGACTCTCTCCATCAACATGGATTGAGTGATGTTTTTAAAATCTTGGCTGGAGATTGAATATTCTAGATCCACTGTTAAATTCCAGGGATTCTAAACCACATGAGATGTACAGCATGATGTTTGAAAGTGGAAGCAAACTTTGAATCAAGAATGGAAAGAGGATTTTAATTAACCATGGAGAAAGGAAGAAAAACAGACAGAGGGGAGGCTTTGCAGAGGACAGGAACACCTGAATTGCCTTGTCACAGAAAGTAGAGGATAATGGGACAGATGGAACTGGGGAGAGTGCCGGTAGTGGGCACTCTCGGAGAGGGATCAGTACTATTCAGAGTTTAGAGATAAAGGGGGCTTGATCACGAAGAACTGGTAAATGAAGGTTTCTAGAAAGCCAGTGGTCTGCTATGCAAGTTTTGGGCTTAACCACAGGGCAGCAGAAGCACTGGGGAACACTCATGTCTGCGAATTTACTTGAGTGCACAGTGATTTTAATTATAGCAGCTGCCACTTCTCAGGCACTTGCTGTGGGGCACTAGGCTGTGCCTATGCCTCTCTCCCAGACACTCTAATAGATAGGTATTATTATTCTTCCTTCACTGATGAGGAATCAAGCTCAGAAGTAAAGGAGCTTGTCCACAGTCTCAGAATAACTGCTAGAGTGGCATGTCCACTCATGATGCTTAATTCTAGGTTCTTCTTTCTTAATCACTGAGGTCCCAGCATCTCTACAAGGAAAGCTGGGGAAGGAGCTGAATTCACCAAGAAGTCTCAACAAATACAGTTGAGTGCACACGCCTGTGTCTGTCGTCTTGGATTTCACAAGATTCATTGAGCTTATCAGTGAGGAGTGAATAGAATGGGAGCCATGTCCTTAGGAATCTTGATTGACAGAGAAACAATGCTTAACACCAATGATTTTTATTGGATCGTTAAGACAGGTTGCCTGAGGCAGTGACTTCTGAGCATGCTGGAGTAAAGCAGTAGAGAAAGAGCTAAAAAATGGAGTTATCTGAAAAATGATTGTCACGTGAGCATGAGGAATCAAATTTAATCCCTAGAACCTACAGTTTAAAAAGCTGGCATCATGGTGGACACTTGTAATCCCAACCCTGGGGAGGTAGATCCTTGGATCTCATTGGCCAGTCATTCTAGTGAATCAGGCAGTTACAGGTAAAAATAAGAGACCCAGTCACACTTCTGCCCCACGTAAATAAATGGCAAAAATCCAAGGTGGACGGCTCCTGAGTGATGACACCCAAAGTTAACCTGTGACCTACACACATGAATACATATGATTCTTGTCCTTGTTTGCTTTCTATTCCTGCAATAAAATAATGATCAAAAGCAACTTAGGGGAGAAAAGTGTTTCAGCTTACAGCTTATAGTCCATCAATGAGGGAAGCCAGGCAGGAAATCAAGGCAGGATGCTGGAGGCAGGAACTGAAGCAGAAACCATTTGAGAACTCTACTTATTGACTTGTGGCCATGCCCACATTCAGCAACTTTTCTATTAACTAGGACCACCAGTCCAGTGGTGACAAATGCACAGTGCACCAAGTCCTCCCACATCAATTGTTAATCAAGACAATGACTCCCCTTCTGAAAACACCCTCACTGGCTGATCTGGTGAAGGCAGTTCCTCAGTTAAGGTTTGTTCTTCTCAGGTGACTACAGTTTGTGTCACGCTGACAAAGACTAACCACTGCAGCCCTGTTTACACAAATGTACTTGTATACACACAGCCATGTAAACACAAAATGAGAAACAGAGCTCCTAGTGACCTGGAGTAATAATGTTTGAGAGCGAGTCTTTTGTGCTTTCTCTCCTCCCTGCTCCTTTCTCTTTACACACCTCTAGTGACTCTGCAGTGTCCTTGAAGGTGACATTGGCACTCTCTGTAGATGCATCCTTCCCAGGACACTGCAGTTGACCACACAATCTGTGCTTCCTTTGCTGTGAGCAATGCCTTGGAGCTAATGTACTTCCTTAGGCTCTCTGCTGAATTGTAGGAGCTGCCAATCTCTGCCCTGGCCTCTGGATGAGTTCTTTGAAGATACCCATCGCCTGAAGCCACTGTCAAGCTAGCAGTGTAGCATTCAGCATGATGTCCAGTCTTTCTGGACTCATCTGCAGCTCCTCCAGCCATTTTCAGTGAAAAATATTCACCAGAAAAAGAAAAAGGGCAGAGGCTGCAACTCTAGCACAGTGTACAAATACAACAGGTTGGTTCAACCGAGGATCTCTGGGCATGAGAGCAATAGGTCTTCATTTTGCCATTCAAGTTGACTGTTCTTAAAGGAGCAAGTATTTTTTGCTCAGAAGGGAGCAAATAACCCACTTCTGCATATTTTCTGTCCAGGACTCTAGTGGGATGAGAGCATCTTCACTTTGTTTGTTTGTTTCTTTCTTTTTTATTCTTTTTTAAAATTAGATATTTTCTTTATTTACATTTCAAATGCTATTCTGAAAGTTCCCTATACCATCTCCCCACCCTGCTCCCCTACCCACCCACTCCCACTTCTTGGCCCTGGCATTACCCTGTACTGGGGCATATAAAGTTTGCAATACCAAGGGGCCTCTCTTCCCAATGATGGCCAACTAGGCCATCTTCGGCTACATATGCAGCTAGAGGCACGTGCTCTGGGGGTACAGGTTAGTTCATATTGTTCCACCTATAGGGTTGCAGACCCCTTCAGCTCCTTGGGTGCTTTCTCTATCTAGCTCCTCCATTGGGGGTCCTGTGTTCCTTCCTATAGATGACTGTGAGCATCCACTTCTGTATTTGCCAGGCACTGGCATAACCTCATATGAGACAGCTACATCAGGGTCCCTTCAGCAAAATCTTGCTGGCATATGCAACAGTGTCTGGGTTTGGTGGCTGATTATGCGATGGGTGGGGTAGTCTATGGATAGTCCATCCTTTCGTCTTAGCTCCAAACTTTGTCTCTGTAACTCCTTTCATGGCTATTTTGTTCCCTATACTAAGGAGGAATGAAGTATCCACACGTTGGTCTTCCTTCTTTTTGATTTTTCTTGTGTTTTGCAAATTGTATCTTGGGTATTCTAAGTTTCTGGGCTAATGTCCACTTATCAGTGAGTGCATATCTAATGACTTCTTTTGTGATGGGGTTACCTCACTAAGGATGATATCCTCCAGATACATCCATTTGCCCAAGAATTCCATAAATTCATTGTTTTTAATAGCTAGTCCATTGTGTAAATGTACCACATTTTCTGTATCCATTCCTCTGTTGAGGGACATCTGGGTTCTTTCTAGCTTCTGGCTATTATAAATAAGGCTACTATGAACATAGTAGAACATGTGTTCTTATTACCAGTTGGAACCTTTTCTGGGTATATGCCCAGGAGAGGTATTGCTGAATCTTCTGCTAGAACTATGTCCAATTTTCTGAGGAACTGCCAGACTGATTTCCAGAGTGGTTGCACAAGCTTGCATTCGCACCAGCCATGGAAGAATGTTCCTCTTTCTCCACATCCTCGCCAGCATCTGCTGTCATCTGAATTTTTGATCTTAGCCATTCTGACTGGTGTGAGGTGGAATCTCAAGGTTGTTTTGATTTGCATTTCCCTGATGATTAAGGATGTTGAACATTTTTTTCAGGTGCTTCTCAGCCATTCGGTATTCCTCAGTTGAGAATTGTTTGTTTAGCTCTGTACCCCATTTTTAATGGGGTTATTTGAATTTCTGGAGTCCAGCTTCTTGTGCACTTTGTATATATTGGATATTAGTCCCCTATCAGATTTAGGATTGGTAAAAATCCTTTCCCAATCTGTTGGTGGCCTTTTTGTCTTATTGACAGTGTCTTTTGCCTTACAGAAGCTTTGCAATTTTATGAGGTCCCATTTGTCAATTCTTGATCTTACAGCACAAACCATTGCTGTTCTGTTTAGGAATTTTTCCCCTGTGCCCATATCTTCAAGGCTTTCCCCCACTTTCTCCTCTATTAATTTCAGTGTATCTGGTGTTATATGGAGGTCTTTGATCCACTTAGACTTGACCTTAGTACAAGGAGATAGGAATGGATCAATTTGCATTCTTCTACATGATAACTGCCAGTTGTGTCAGCACCATTTGTTGAAAATGCTGTCTTTTTTCCACTGGATGGTTTTAGCTCCCTTGTCAAAGATCAAGTGACCATAGCAGTGTGGATTCATTTCTGGGTTTTTAGTTCTATTCCATTGATCTACCTGTCTGTCACTGTACCAGTACCATGCAGTTTTTATCACAATTGCTCTGTAGTACAGCTTAAGGTCAGGCATGGTGATTCCACCAGAGGTTCTTTTATTGTTGAGAATAGTTTTTGCTATCCTAGGTTTTTTATTATTCCAAATGAAGTTGCAAATTGCCCTTTCTAACTCAGTGAAGAATTGAGTTGGAATTTTGATGGGGATTGCATTGAATCTGTAGATTGCTTTCGGCACGATAGCCATTTTGACTATATTAATCCTGCCAATCCATGAGCATGGGAGATCTTTCCATCTTCTGAGATCTTCTTCAATTTCTTTCTTCAGAAACTTGAAGTTCTTATCATACAGATCTTTACTTCCTTAGTTAGAGTCACACCAAGGTATTTAATATTATTTGTGACTATTGTAAAGGGTGTTGTTTCCCTAATTTCTTTCTCAGTCCATTTATCTTTTGTGTAGAGAAAGGCCGTTGATTTATTTGAGTTAATTTTATATCCTGCTACTGCACTGAAGCTGTTTATCAGGTTTAGGAGTTCTCTGGTGGAATATTTTGGGGTCACTTATATATACTATCATATCATCTGCAAATAGTGATATTTTGATTTCTTCCTTTCCAATTTGTATCCCCTTGATCTCCTTTTGTTGTCGAATTGCTCTGGCTAGGACTTCAAGTGCTATATTGCATAGGTAGGGAAAAAGTGGGCAGCCTTGTCTAGTCCCTGATTTTAGTGGGATTGCTTTGAGTTTTTCTCCATTTAGTTTGATGTTGGCTACTGGTTTGCTGTATATTGCTTTTATTATGTTTAGGTATGTGCCTTGAATTCCTGATCTTTCCAAGATTTCTATCATGAAGGGGTGTTGGATTTTGTCAAATGCTTTCTCAACATCTAACGAGATGATCATGTGGTTTTTGTCTTTGAGTTTGTTTACATAGTGGATTACATTGATGGATTTTTGTATGTTAAACCACTCCTGCATCCCTGGGATGAAGTCTACTTGGTCATGATGGATGATCATTTTAATGTGTTCTTGGATTCAGTTTGCCAGGATTTTATTGAGTATTATTGCATCGATATTCATAAGGGAAATTGGTCTGAAGTTCTCTTTTTTGTTGGATCTTTGTGTGGTTTAGGTATCAGAGTAATTGTGGCTTTGTAGAATGAGTTGGGTAAAGCTTTTTTTGTTTGGGAGACTATTGATGAGTGCTTCTATTTCTTTAGGGGAAATGGTATTGTTTAGATCATTAATCTGAGCCTGATTTAACTTTGTTACCTGGTATCTTTCTAGGAAGTTGTCCATTTCATCCAGTTTTTCTAGTTTTGTTGAGTATAGCCTTTTGTAGTAAGATCTGATGATTTTTTGGATTTCCTCAGGTTCTGTTGTTATGTCTCCTTTTTAATTTTTGACTCTGTTAATTAGGATACTGTCCTTGTGCCCGCTAGTGAGTCCGGCTAAGGGTCTATCTATCTTTTTGATTTTCTCAAATAACCAGCTCCTGTTTTGGTTGATTCTTTGAATAGTACTTTTTGTTTCCACTTGGTTGATTTTAGCCCTGAGTTTGATTATTTCCTGCCATCTACTCCTCTTGGGTGAGTTTGCTTTCTTTAGTTCTAGAACTTCTATGTGTGCTGTCAGTCTACTAGTGTATGCTCTCTCTAGTTTCTTTTTGGAGGTACTCAGGGCTATGAGTTTTCCTCTTAGGACTGCCTTCATTCTGTCCCATAAGTTTGGGTATGTTGTAGCTTCATTTTCATTAAACTCTAAAAAGTCTTTAATTTCTTTCGTTATTTTATCCTTGACCAAGGAATCATTGAGTAGAGTGTTGTTCAGTTTCCACGTGAATGTTGGCTTTCTATTATTTATGTTGTTATTGAAGATCAGCCTTAGTCCGTGGTGATCAGATAGGATGCACGGGATAATTTCAATATTTTTGTATCTGTGGAGGCCTGTTTTGTGACCAATTATATGGTCAATTTTGGAGGAGGTACCATGTGGCGCTGAGAAGAAGGTATATCCTTTTGCTTTAGGATAAAATGTTTTGTAGATATTTATTAAATCCATTTGTTTCATAACTTCTGTTAGTGTCCATGTGTCTCTGTTTAGTTTCTGTTTCCAGGATCTGTCCATTGGTGAAAGTGGGGTGTTGAAGTCTCCCACTATTATTGTGTGAGGTTCAATGTGTGCTTTGAGCTTTACTGAAGTTTCTTTAATGAATGTGGCTGCCCTTGTATTTGGAGCATAGATATTCAGAATTGAAAATTCATCTTGGTAGATTTTACCTTTGATGAGTATGAAGTCAATTTTATTCAATATCAGAATGGCTACTCCAGCTTTTTTCTTCGGACCATTTGCTTGGAAAATTGTTTTCCAGCCTTTTACTCTGAGGTAGTGTCTGTCTTTTCCCCTGAGATGGGTTTCCTGTAAGCAGCAAAATGTTGGGTCCTGTTTGTGTAGCCAGTCTATTAGTCTATGTCTTTTTATTGGGGAATTGAGTCCATTGATATTAAGAGAAATTAAAGAAAGTAATTGTTGCTTCCTGTTATTTTCGTTGTTAAAGTTGGGATTCTGTTCTTGCGGCTGTCTTCTTTTAGGTTTGTTGAAGGATTACTTTCTTGCTTTTTCTAGGGTGTAGTTTCTGTCCTTGTGTTGGTGTTTTCCATTTATTATCCTTTGAAGGGCTGGATTCATGGAAAGATATTGTGTGAATTTGGTTTTATCATGGAATACTTTGGTTTCTCCATCTATGGTAATTGAGAGTTTGGCTGGGTATAGTAGCCTGGGCTGGCATTTGTGTTCTTTTAGGGTCTGCATAACATCTGTCCAGGATCTTCTCATTTTCATAGTCTCTGGTGAGAAGTCTGGTGTAATTCTAATAAGCCTGCCTTTATATGTTACTTGACCTTTTTCCCTTACTGCTTTTAGTATTCTATCTTTATTTAGTGCATTTGTTGTTCTGATTATTATGTGTTGGGAGGAATTTCTTTTCTGGTCCAGTCTATTTGGAGTTCTGTAGGCTTCTTGTATGTTCATGGGCATCTCTTTCTTTAGGTTTGGGAAGTTTTCTTCTATAATTTTATTGAAGATATTTGCTAGCCCTTTAAGTTGAAAACTTCATTCTCATCTACTCCTATTATCCGTAGGTTTGGTCTTCTCATTGTGTCCTGGATTTCCTGGCTGTTTTGAGTTAGGATCTTTTTGCATTTTGCATTTTCTTTGATTGTTGTGCTGATGTTCTCTATGGAATCTTCTGCACCTGAGATTCTCTCTTCCATCTCTTGTATTCTGTTGCTGATGCTCGAATCTATGTTTCCTGATTTCTTTCCTAAGGTTTCTATCTCCAGGTTCCCTCACTTTGGGTTTTCTTTGTTGTTTCTACTTCCCTTTTTAGGTCTTGGATGGTTTTGTTCAATTCCATCACCTGTTTGGTAGTGTTTTTCTGTAGCTCTTTAAGGGATTTTTATGTTTCCTCTTTAAGGGCTTCTACCTCTTTAGTACTGTTCTCCTGTATTTTGTTAAGCGAGTTATTAATGCCCTTTTTGACGTCCTCTACCAGCATCATGAGATATGATTTTAAATCCGATTCTTGCTTTTTGGGGGTGTTGGGGTATCCAGGACTGGCTGAGGTGGGAGTGCTGGGTTCTGATGATGGTGAGTGGTCTTCGTTTCTGTTGGTAAGATTCTTACTTTTTCCTTTTGAGATCTGGTAATCTCTGGAGTTAGTCATTATTTATACTTGTCTCTGGTTTTAGCTTGTTCCTCCTGTGATTCTGTTAGCCTCTGTCAGCAGTCCTGGGAGTCCAGCTCTCTCCTGAGTCTCAGTGTTCAGAGTACTCTCTGCAGGCACGCTCTCCTCTTGCTGGGAAGATGCACAGAGGTCTGTCATTCAGACCTTCCTCCTGGCTTAAGATGAAGGCCCAAAACAGGGCCTGTTCCAGAAGATGTGTTGGCTCTGCAGTCTGCACACTCACCTTCACAGACTCATCTCTGAGGGATGCAGGACACAAGATGGCTCTCTCACCTGCTCTGGCAGTCAAAGCCCTCCTGGGTGGACTCCTCTCCTCTGGTGGGGAAGGTGACCGGAGGTGTGGAGCCTGAAATGGGGTCTGTCCCAGAAGCTGTGTTGTTTCTGCCTGTCCCAGAATCTGTGTCACTTCTGCAGTCTGCACTCTCACCGGTGCAGATTGGTCTCTGAGGGACCAGGGACCCAAGATGGCTGCCTCACCTGTTCAGGCAGTCAGAGCTCTCATGGGCGGGCACCTCTCCTCTTTCGGGGAAGGTGCCTGGATGTCTGGAGCCCGAAACAGGGTCTGTCCCAGAAGCTGTGTCACTTCTGCAGTCTGCTCACTCACCCTTCCCAGTCCTCGAGCTGACCTGCTCATGCAGACTGGTCTCTGAGGGAACCGGGACCCAAGATGGCTCCCTCACCTTCTCTTTCAATCCTAGAATATTTCTAGGATAGACATCTGGGAAACCAATGAATATGTAAGCTGCTACCTGAGAATTCCCCAGTTGCAACTTTTGGTTTTGGAACCTGGAAGCATCTTTACTACTTTCTGAAACAGGCATGCAAGCCAGATGACATGATGTGACTGACCTTAAGATTTCCATTTGTAGTTAGGCTTGATTTCTGCTGATGCAAGGAAACATTACTGAGAGAACTCACATCTGTAGCTGTGGAAGGATGCTTAGTTTACATTCTAGTGTGGGGGCCTGCTGGAGGCCCTTTCTCTTCTAGTCCCTGTCTGAAGTTAACAATGTAAATATGACACCATTTCCCAGTGCAAGGAGATCATTCTGGTGACAGATAAATCAGTGCAGTCAGAGACATTTTAAGCATATTTGCTGACATAGGTTTGCATGCAATTTGTCTAGCATTGTGTGTTTGTATCTGTATGCTCACATGCACCTGTTCACAGACAGGTACAGGCATGTCTAATATGTGCACTCCTACATGAGCTCATCTTGGGTATGCATAGTTTGCATTTATATTTTCCAACTTCTGTCATAGAGAGGGTTTTCTGGTCTTTTCACAAAGGCTTTAGAGCATTAACACTCCTCATCAGTGTGGCCATTGTCAAGGGTTGTCCTGATGAAGGCTTGGCACAATAGTTGCTACACAGTTCCTCCTCTGCTAGAACTTCATGAAGGCAGGCATGTTGGCCCCTGGAGAAGCCTTAGAGAACCCCGTGTGCCCCATCTGTAGACCCCTCTTTCTAGTTTTCTCAAAGTTGCTGATGGTCATATTTGCCCCACGGTTTTCTTTTCAGATGCTCTCATACATCCCCCCTTGGATTTGATGCCCTTCCACTGGATCCAAAGGTCATCATTTCTTTTTAGGAACCAGCCCTGAGCTATATGTTTTATTATACATTGAGAGTGAGGGCTGGGTTTTAAAGCTCCCAAAGGCATCCAAGGACATTTGACTAAGATCTGTTAGGTCACTGTGGATGTGTTACTCTTTGTTTTTGTGATAAAAAGCCTCACAGAACAATGTTGAGGGGAGGATTTATGGACTTATGGTTTCAATCCACAGTCAGGTAGCTTCGTGTTTCTGGACCTCTGTGAGGTCAAAGGTCACAGGGAGAAGAAGTGGCAAAGGAAGCTGTTTAATTCATGGCAGCCAAGAAGGACAGACAGACACAGACACACACTCACACACAAACAGAGAGAGAGAGAGAGAGAGAGAGAGAGAGAGAGAGAGAGACAGAGACAGAGACAGAGACAGAGACAGAGACAGAGACAGAATACACACACAGAGATATTATTTGTCTTCTCTTTCTTTCCCTATTATTCCAACTGATCCACCAGGCTATGGGATGTTGCTTTCCACATTCAGATGGGTCGTTCCTTTAGTTAATACTCTCTGGAAACCGGCTCATAAACATACCTGAGCTATGTTTCACCAATCTCCCAGATACTTCACAGTCAATCAACTTGACAATCTAGATCACCATCACAGCAGTGACACAGTTGGGGGCAGAGAAAGCAATCAGGGGAACATTTTCTTGCTGAGAAACACGAACAGACGGAAGGCTATGTTCTCATCTCAGCTTTGTCTGGGCCTGCAGTACAGCCTGGGGCTGATCATAGCCCTCTGTGTCTTCCAGGACTTGGGTCAGGGCAATTAAACACCAGACACTAACTATATTGGCTAAGAGGACAGACACTGTACTGGCCTGCAGGGCCAGCTTCATAGGTGATGCCTTCCTTCTCTGGAGGTTGGAAACCGATGGCAAGGCAGACTCTGTAGATCTTTTTAGACACTGAGACTATTATTCTGAGAGTGAAAATATTGACAGAGTACAGATGGGATCTTCTCAAGAAAAAGAAATGAAAACGCTACATCTTGTAAGAAATTGAAAAAAAGCTGTTTGAAGAAATGCATCAGTCTAGGAGACAAGAGTGTGGGGCTGGGTATCCGACCTGTAATGTGAAAACCAGCTGGCTGGGCTCCAGGATGAAGGACACTCTGCCAGCCTCTCCAAGTCAATTCATCTCCCCAGGTCCAAGATCGGGGAGATGCTGCACTTCTTCTGAGCCTGTGCTCAGCCACTATAAATCAGAAGCTCTGCAGTTTAATAAGGAGCCATATTTCCTGCATCTTGCGCTTTGTACTGAAGTAGAATTTTGCAGTGGTTGGTTTGCAAACTGGTTCATGTGAGTGGGATTGTCCCCGCCTGTCATTAATGGTGGTAACGGTGATGAGGACAGGAAGGTTTGCTGTGTGTTTGCCATAAGCCAGAGGCTATACCTTCTGCACTGGATTATCCAATTTCCTCATGACAATCCCTTTTTTTTCTTTCTTTTCTTTTTATTAGATATTTTCTTTATTTACATTTTCAATGTTATCCCCTTTCCTAGTTTTCTCTCTGAAAATCCCCTATCCCCTCCCACCATTGCTCCCCAACCCACCCACTCCTGCCTCCTGGCCCTGGCATAGTCATCATCCTCCTTTCAAAAACAAGAGCCTAGGCTCAGAGAGGTAAAAGAACTTTCCAAAAGTGACACATACTCTGCCAGGCTTTAAGACTCTACATGAAACCAGGAAAAGATGCTCCTGTTTGAGCTCCTGTTGAGTGTATGTTTGTGCATACAGTCATGTGTGTATGCAGAGGCCAGAGATTGAGGCTGGGTGTCTTCTTTCATCATCTTTCACCTTATTGTTTGTCATAAGGTCTCTCATCAAACCTGATTCATTTAAACTAGAAGGTCCCAAAGACCCTGCTGTCCTCACCTCTGCAGTGCTGTGATTATAGCCAGCCTCAGCCTCAGCCTCAGCTTCAGCCTCAGTCTCACCTTTTGTGTGGGTTCAGTCATTAAGCTCAGACCTCCTTGTACCTTACTGATTGAGCCATCTCCACAGTCCAAGGTGCACCCCTGTTGAACTGGAACAAGACACCCTTTGTGTGGAAACACATTTCCCAGTGCACAGGTTGTAAGTGGTTGGCATCTTTATATAAAGAAATCTAGAGATTGATCACCCCCAAGTCAGTTTCCACTTGGTTGGTACTAGGCAATCTGAGTTTCAGCCCCTACTTGTCTCATCTGAGTGTGCATATGCAGTGTACACCATGCATGACCACGCTGCTCTGTCTCTAAGTGGTGAAATTAGGATTTGATCTTAAGCTGTCTGCCTGAGAAGCAGATATTTGCATTCACATGAATTTAAATTCTTGTCATTATGTAAAGATAATACACAATTTCTTCTCATAAAATAGAGATTTCCAAATATGCATAGAGAACTATCAGATCGGTGGTCACTAGTACAGAGCACCTGGCGGTGTGCAGCTGGAGAGACCACTGGGGACTAAATTCTATTTTCTCAGGTAGATACTGTTCTTAGTTGAATAGATATGAAAAGGATCCTGAGGCTAGATGACAAGTTATGGGGATCTGTGAGAGTTCTGCAAAGGCGGCTTAGGGTGGTCTGAGCCCAACCTAGCAGGCACTACCCATGTGCTCAAGGTTCTAGTTGAACACATTGCTATTTCTTCACGGATGCTAAAAGGGGGTCAGGAAAGGTTGCTCAGGTATGCAACCATGAGGACACAAGCTTGATTTCCAGTACCCAAGTGAAAACGTGAGTATGTTGGTGAATGGTTGAAATCCCAGCCCTGAGAAGGCAGAGACAGAAAGACTCCCAGGGCTCACAGGTCTAGCTTACTGGTGAACTCCATGCCAATGAGAGTCCCTGACTTAGAAAGTGAGGTGTATGTGGAGAAATGATGCTCCAGAGCTTAAGATCCCATACTGATCTTGCAGAGGAAGGACCTGAGTCCAATTCTCAGAATCAGCTTACCCTTGATTCCAATGTGTGTGTGTGTGTGTGTGTGTGTGTGTGTGTGTGTGTGATTCCTCCAGCCTCTGTAGGCACCTGTACTCACGTGTACATACACATCCACAATTGAAAAAAAAAAAACAATCTTTTTGTAAAAAAGGGACAAACAAGGTAGATGGCATCTGGGGAATGACATCTGAGGTTATTGTCACATGTCCACAGGCACACACACATTCATGCACATTCATCATGCATGTGATAAGATTACGTGGAAATGCACACGGAGCAAAGACAGGTGGATCTCCCGGTCATGACCAGTGAAGCCGGCAAACCTACGGAGCTCCAAGCCAATGAGAGACATTGTCTTTTTAAGTTGTGACTCAGTTTAAAGCACAGAGCTGTGTATGTGGATTGCTCGCACAAACGAACGAGGAAGCTTCGTGAAGACAGCTGCAGCTAGAGAGTTAAAACAGGAAGACTGGATGTCAGTCAACATTGTTTTTCACTGTACTGATGTCTGAGTGTGAGGAAATGTGCAAGATCCCCACAGATAAAAGTGACGAGGTAGTGGGCGTGGTGGTGCACGCCTTTAATCCCAGCACTTGGGGGGCAGAGGCAGGCGGATTTCTGAGTTCGAGGCCAGCCTGGTCTACAGAGTGAGTTCCAGGACAGCCAGGACTACACAGAGAAGCCCTGTCTTGACCTCCCCCCCCTGCCAAAAAAAGAAAGTGATGAGGATAGCTTTTAGGCATACAGCATAATTTAAAGAATAATAAAATCCACATGTAAAATGTATGTATGTATATATGTCTGAATATACAAACTAAGAATATATGTATAATTGTGCTATATGAACAGTAGAAGGAGAATACCAAGTATGTATATGCTTACGCAAGTGAAGAGAAAAGCCATTTGGAATGGTATGCCCTAAACCAATAGTGGAGAAGCAATGACTAGATTGTCCCCTGCTCTGCAAATGATTTCACTTAGCCATACGACAAACTCATAGAGTAAGAACTACTGTAGAGAGCTCCATTTTCCACCCAGCACCATGGACCTGGGAAGCCACTCAATAAAGGCCATGCATCCAAGCTGGGATTCCTCAGACCACAAGTTTCTCTTTCTTACTGAGCTTGGACCTTCCAGTTGGGCTCAAAGAAAATCCCTCCTCTTTAGGGACTGTAGACATGAGGTAAGTAGAGCAGGTCAGGGAAGATAGTCTGATGGAGAAACCAAGAGGGAGTGGAAAGCCACAGCCCTCAGAAGACCCAGTGTTGCTTGCCGTGTCGCTTGTCCAGAGCTGCAGTGTGCCAGTCTCTCTGTTCTGTGAGGGCGAGTGACAGCACAGGGGAAGTCATTTCTGTCATAGCTTTGTCCTGGCTCCGTCATTGCTGATCATCCCTTGGAGAAGGAGAACCCATGGAGCTCCTCTCTGGAGCAGGGTGTCAGGGGATGGGGAGAAGGGAGGAAGATCGGTCTCTCTTGAATGCTGAGGAGAAAGCACTGACCCTTGCCCTGGGAATTCCCAGACAACAGGTAAGTTAGAGGTGGAAGGTCACTCACTGGCAGGTGGGCCACGCTTCCCACTGGTCAGTCACTGGCAGGAGGGCCACGCCTCCCACTGTGGATGTACTCCTTCAGCCCTCACTAACGACCTGAGTGTGGAGGAGCAAGATTGCCGGGAGTAGGCGATTTCACTTTTTAAACACAAATCTCTTCTTTTCTCGCTGAGCCTTATGGACATCACACAGAAGCCTCTGTCCACCTCAGTGCCAGAGCATCATCCCCTGGGACAGATCCCCTCAGCACCATGCTGGCTCCTTTACAGCCCAACCCCCACACAGAGTCATCATTAAGTAATTAGCAGCACCGTTAGTGGTTTGGTCGTTCTCAGCTTTGGAACGAAACTTCATAAAGGCAGAAGGCAATTTCGTGCTAATTAATGAGTTTCTATTATCCAGCCCAATGCCCTCCACATAGCAGGTGCCCAATAAACACAGATACAGGAATCTAATATTAAAAATAAAGTCTTCATGTGGTTTCTCAATTATAATGAGTCTAATAAAGACTAAGTGATTCTGGATCTTGCTTCATTTATCCACCGAACCACTGGATCTTATTTACACCATATGATTGATATGCAAGGCTTTCGGCAAGCCATGAGACTGTGGAAATGACAGAGCATAGGTCATCTTTGTCTTCAGAACTTGAGCTCCTGGGTCTGGGGAGCAGCCTCAGTGCTTGTCATGCAGAGGAGAGGCTTTGAGAGAAAGCCAGGAGTGGTGGCCTTTGACCCTGTGCTGGTCAGCCAGTCTAGCCAAACCATCAGCTCCAGGGTTAGCAAGAGATCCTGTCTCAGAAAATAAGGTGGCAAGAGATTGAGGAAGGCACCCAATGTCAACCCCTGGCCTCGTGTGTGCTTTTATACACAAAATGCATATGCAACCACACACAAATTAAATTCAGTGTCTAGGATGCCACATCCCAGTGCTGGTCAACTGGACCTATGTGAATGTTGTCCAGGGTGGGTCTATTGGTTGCTGCTCAGTGCGGAGTTCTCACTCACCATCCAGTTGTAGTCCCTCAGAAGCTAGCTGGAACTTCCCTCTGTCATCTCTGGACTTTCTCCGGACACCTATTTGCCAGGGCAGTTCACCAACTGCACAGTCTCCTTCCAGGGAGCCTGAAGTAGAAACACACTCAAGGTGACTAATTAAGTGCAGGTCTAGTCTCCCCTCAGCTCAGAGCTGCAAGACCTTGGGGTAAATTACAAAAATCAGCGAAGCTCTATCTTCACTAGCAAGGAGTTGGTCCCCACCCCCAGGCTCTGTGATGCTTGATGCTTAATTAAGATGATGTGTGGTGGCAATGCTTGGCTAAGCCTGTGGAGCCCATTCCATGGAGAGGAGGCTCCCTGTTCTTCTGTTCTCCTATGAAAATGCTTGTGCATTTGGGGGCCTCAAGGAGCACCTGGGGCACACTGTTGCCTCCAAGGCAAGTAAGGAGGTAAGGGGGCGTGATTCGCACAAAGCTTCTGGGATTTCTGGTCAAGTTAGTGCTTTGATCAGGTTTTGGGAAACAGACAAGCTCAGTGTGTGTGTGTGTGTGTGTGTGTGTGTCATTTCCCATCCCTTCCCTCGAGACTGCTTTTTCCTTAAAGATGAAGAATCCATTTGCCCTTGAATGTATTTAAAAAAATGTCTCCCTCTCTTCCCATTCAATCTGTCCTTCTGTCCCTTGCCATTATCTCTGAACTATTCCTTATTCTCTCTCTCTCTCTCTCTCTCTCTCTCTCTCTCTCTCTCTCTCTCTCTCTCTCTCTTTCTTTCTCTCTCATGTTTATTCTGGTTTTGAGGAATCTAGATGGCATAATTCAATACTCCTTATAAAAGACATTTAAAACCAAAGGCAGAATCTCAATGAATCTTATGAAAATAATCTAAATGAATGCAAAAATTTCACCTTTGTTTGCAAGAAGAGAAAAATAATGCAGCTAGGAACACAGGAAAAGAATTGGAGAGTGAAAGTTTCCCAGATTCCAGGGCAGAAGTGACTCCCTGGCACCTTCTTGGCATGTTTGACAATACCTAATATACAATGAAGCCTCATAGCCTTAGGCTTTACCATCACCCTAGTCTCAGGCTAGACCATCACCCCTGCCTCCCTTTCCACAGCAACCTCACCCCTTGAGCTACTTCAATCTTTCCTTCATTCCCCTCCCTTGTTCATGATCTGTAGCTGTCCTTAGTTGCTGGCAGCTATATGCAAAACTTGGTATCTTTTCCTTCTTTCTTCCTGTCTCCCTCCCTCCTTCCCTCCCTCCTTCCCTTCATTCTCTACCACCACCACCACCACCACCACCACCACCACCACCACCACCACCACCACCACCACTACCACCACCACCACCACCACCACCACGCACACTCCCTCCCCCCCTCCTTCCTTCCATAACAGTTGATTTTTACTGTGGCCACTGTGGTCTCCGCCCTCACACCCCTCCCTCTCATTGGGTTTCTACAAAGCTTCCTTCTCCACAGGTCTCTGCTTTTCTTTTCTCCCCTCACCACCTATCTGCTTTCTCACAGCCACTACCAGGGGTGTGAGTGCAGCCACATCTCTTTCACACTTCTCTGCTTTAAAGCTTTCAGAAAACCCAGAGCCTGGTACCTGGTACCTCATTCCTTATGTGTCCATGTCCCTCTTAGCCCTGCTGGGATCCTTAAACATTCCTGGGTGCTTTCCCCCCACGCAAGCCTTTGACAGACACTGGCGTAATCTTCCAAGAATGATTTGTCTCGGGTCTCCAACTTCACTATCATTTTCACTTTGAAACTGACCTTCCCACCTGATTGCAGATACATTCCATCTGAGGCTTTTCTACCTTATCCAACGGTAGCATTACTTGCTGTTATAACACTTGCCAGCTTACTGAATGGTTTCTTATGTGCTATAAGATTGTCTCCACTGTGCCCAGCAAGTGAAGGTCTGCATATGGCTTTCTAATATGTAGGAAACACAACAATGTATGGCACATAAACATCCCAGTGGGGGAAAGAAAGTAAAACAATCTCTACCTTTATTCAACGTTCCCCTCCAGCATGAATTTTGACTGAGCAGTAAAAGGGAAAAAAAATTGTAAAAGACACAATTGAAGCTGGAGGGTCATTGACGGTATAGTATTTCTTTAGTCTTCAGAAAGAAAGCAAGAATCTTGTCAGCTTTTTCTAAGAGTGTAGCTCCCAATGAGCTAACCACACACCAGCAGAAGGCTATACAGTCAAGAATATTTGGGTAGCACAAAGTGGTCTTAATGGGGACAAGAAGGACACAGAGGTTGTTGAAAGGGATGCTGGAATGGACCTGTGTACAGTGGAGGGAAGGAGGATGAATATTCCAAAACATGAATGAAATTCTCAAGAATTAATAAAAGTATACGTGCTGCTTGGGTTTGTGTCAATTTGCCATAAACCTAGACTTATCGAGAAAAGGTGGATCATAATTGAGAAACTGCTTGTATAAGACTGGCCTGCAGGCAAGTCTGTGATTAATGAGTGATTCGGTACAGAAGGATCCAGGTTACTGGGGATGCTGCTCCTGGCAAGTAGTCCCAGGTTCTGTACAAAGCAGCAAGCCACGGGAAAGAATAGGTCACAAAGCAGTACTCCTTCATGAACTCTACTTCAGTTCCTGCTTCCAGGTTCCTGCCTTGAATTCCTGTCCTGACTTCTCTTTATGATGGACTACAGCTATAAGCTGAGATAAATCCTTTCTTCCTCGAGTTGCTATTGGTGATGGTGTTTTACCATAGCAGAAGAAACCCTAACTATGACAATGTATTTTTTAAATTATGGAATAAAAATTTTCAAATCAATAAAAATATGACTGATTAGATTCAGGGATTAGGAGACTAGAAATGGATCATTCATTAACTCAATATGTGTGTATGACTGATTGCTTACTGTGTGCCAGACCCTGTGTTAGCAATTGGCATCTTAGAGGCTGAGTCAGATGTGTCTTCTGCCCTTATGGAAAGAAACAATTGTAACTGTTATGTTAGTTGTACGTGTGCAATGATCAGTGCCTGCAGGAACACAATGGAAGACACAATGTATTCTGTGTAATAGCTGAAGTCTGCAATGATGGAGTAGCCGTGGTGAAGGACAACAGCTCACATCGTGCAAGCAGGAGCTGGGGAGAATGCGATGCTCCTGGGTTTCTTCCTTTTCCTTCATTCCACACAGGCCCCCAGCTTCCTCCATGTTGCCTTCTTGATTGTCTCTGTGTGCTCTTGAAAACACACCCAGAAGTGTCTTACAAATTCCCTGTTTCTCAATTCAATCAAGTTAACAGTTAAGATGATCAACCCAAAATGCCGAGTTTACATCAAGAACAGTGGTATTGAGGACAAGTCCATGGGTCTGAGGACAGAAGCTTTCTGTAAGGAGTTGGAAAGTTTCCCCAAAGACATTGTATTTAGGTTGAACTCTGAAGAATGAGAAAAAGTGAATTATGGGGGGGAGGCAGGCAGGACTTCCTGGACAGAGCCAACAGCAGTGAGTACTATGTGGAGGGCTGTGATGGATGGAAGAAAGGGAAGGTCAGAGTGGCTGGAGGGGCAGGGTCCAGAGGAAAACTGAGCTGGTAGACAGCATCTGAATTGTGCCACATCTTTGAGGACATACAAGGAATTTGGTCTCTTTTGTAGGTCTCCCCAAGGCCAGCTCTCTAGGTTTCTACTGCATTGAATAACAATGATACAAAGACCCTCATGGCTGTGATGGAGAAAGAGCAGGGATCGGCAGTTGGAATATGAACACATTAAGAGTTGTTAAGAGGATTTTGAGATTTTTGTACCTACCTAGATGGGAGAAGTTAGAGACCTGAGCTTGTGTGCTGGAATAGTGATGGTTTTAAAATTTTAGCTCCCCATTCCCTCATCGTGTGACCCTGATCTTTCTGCATTCTGGTTCCTGATAGATAAGATGAATAACAGTGTGGGCCTGGGTACCAGAGGTTTTCCATGGAGATCTCTGGCCAGGCCTAGTGCGAGGGTTCTGGTGAAGGGAAGTGAGTGCAGGCAGGGAGGCAAAGTCTCTGAGGTGCCTTCCAGGTCACTTGGTAACTCTGAGCCACTCTGCACTGAGTCAGGTCTAGCTGGGCCGACAAGAAGCTGACTATCCAGTGAGGAGTGCGCGTCAGAGCCTCAGGTGGCGCTTCTTCGGGAGAGAAGATCTCTTCCCAAGTGTTACAGCTTCTGGAACAAAAGACTCAGGTGACAGAGAAGTTCTTGCACACCTTTAATTCCCTGGATAGGATTTATATACAGTTTTGGGGGTGATTCAGGGTTCGACTGCAGGTACCTCTCATTGGCTTGGACTGAGAGCTTTGGGGAAACCTGATTTGCATGTGGGAAAGCTTGGTGCTGTTCCTAAGTGACTGACAGCCACACACCTCTCCCGTGGGGGGTAGGGGTGGTGGGAGTGGGGGCAGTAACTTCAACAGGAGCCAGGGGCACAGAGACATGATCGAACACCTTCTGTCCCATGTAGGTGGAAATCATCACCCACTGGGGGTCCAGATTTCCAGACCTTTGCTCGACTGGAGACCAGGCTGTCTGTACACAGCCCACCGCCCCACAAATCCCTCTTTTTCTTTTTATAAGGGAGAGGTGTCACCAGAATAACTGCCTCCTATGTCGGGAACAGTCTGATATTGAACCAAGACCTGATTGGTAGTGATTTTTGCAATGCTACTCATCTGCTGCTTTAGAAACTGAATGAGACAGGTGCCAAGAGAAGCAAGGCTCCAACGGCTAGTATGGGGCCAAGGAGGGGAAGAACCCAGGCTACCAAGAGGTTGAGGCAGTTTGGTCAGCGAGTACATGTCCCTCGGATATAGGACCTGGCATGAGACTGTGAGATCGGACATGCTGGATGTAGATGAGGGAGTCTCTTTCCTGTAGGAGGGTGGAAACCTGTATGTGTAGAAGGGAAAGTGGGTTGCCGTCTAGTTTGATGAACGATCTTGACAACCAGGGGAGCAAATTGACAGCATATACACTGCCTGAAAGAGGTTAAGAGGGCCCTTGACTTCTTTTAGAGATAGATAGATGGCATATAACTCTTTATATTGGGGGGGGGGAAGTGACTGGGTAGCTCTTTGCATCGGAGGATAGGAGGTCCATCCTCAGGGAAGTATTATATTACAGCTGCAGCTCCTTCTTTCCCCCATCAGTAAATATCGAGGGGGCTCCTGCTATGGGCCCTTTTGAGAATAGTTTCGGGGGCAGCCATCGCAACAGAGGGAGGGCAGAGGCCCATTTCTCATCAGGATAATGGTTGTCAATTTGTCCTAGGAATCCTATTAAGCTGATAGAGAAGCGGGAGTGATTTTTGATTAGCCCCTGAATGTCAGAGAGGGAGAAGGGGGTGACAAGAATATCAGGTTCTTTCTCTAGGGTTTACAGGGCTTTATCCCTGCCAATTTTAATCATGCTATCGAGCACATCTACCTCATTTAAAATTTGGGGTGTACCACCCATCAGGGTGTGGAGCCATTCCAGCACCCCCTGAGGTTGGTAAAGGGCTCCCACAATGCAGGGGAGGAGTTAAAGATGAGGAGCCGTATAAGTTTTGTTGGGTCATACCTAGCTAGAGCCATATCTTTTAGGGCTGCATTGACAGAATTTAGAGCTTGGACTGCCTCCAGGGACAGTGTTCTCGGGTAGGAGGGCCTTTTGTCTCCTTTCAGGAGGTTAAAGAGGGGTTGAAGGGTGTTTGTAGGAAGGGACAGCCAGGGCTGAAGCCAATTGAGGTTGCCTGGAAAGCTCTGGAGGGAGGCGAGAGTTAATTTTTGAGGGAAGGAAAAGGTGGGTTTCAGTTTTTAGTTTTGTATTGGACTCCTGAGTAGCATGGGAGGCAGGGTTAGTTTTTGCAAGAGAGTCTCGAATATTATAAACTTATTGGGTGGTAGATGGTTGGGGGGTAAGGGACTATGGACTTAGGCGGGGCTTCATCTATGAGCTTTGAAGGTATTTTCCTTTTATGGCTTGGAGAAGGGGGAGGAGAGATACCTCTCTCTGGTTGGATGAGCGAGGTGAAGGTGGTGGCTCCCTTCTTTAAATGGAGCCTTGCCTTTGAGTGGGAGGGGGAGGGGCCAGAGGAGCAGATAGATGGTTTAGTTTTTCCTCTGAGGCATAAGGAGGCCGGCTGGGCAGGTGGATTTTATTTCTCTTATTAATTGGGTAAGGGCTGTGAGATCTGAAATGGAATGGTTTTTAGGACCTTGATCCTTGGTTTCATCCGACTGAAGGGGTTCAGGAGCTGTGTTGTTATCAGTCTGTCCTATTTTAGACAGCCCTATGCACTGCCTAATTGCAGCTAACATTGGCAAAAAAATCACTGGAGGGTGTTTTTCCTTCTCGGGTCTCTTTGGTTTTGATGAGAGAAGCTACTCTGATCCATGAGTCTGGGCTATAAATATTATTATTGGCCATGCATGGCGCTATCTGAAGGACTTACTCTCAAAACAAAGAGGCTGTTTTTTTGGCTATCTTTATTCCTCTGGGTTTTAGTAGGGCGTGTATTTCCCTGGCCTGGGGTGATTTTTTTTTAAATTTTTTTATGTGATAGTGAGTTGCTCATGATAGAAAAGAGGAGAAGCGCTTGTCCAATGGGAACGTTCCCTTGGCCTATTTGGCTTCGGGGAATTCCACAGAGGTCCAAATGCTAAGCCTTCCTGCAGATTTAAGAACCCGCAGCCACCCTATGGCTTTTAAGTGGCTGCTGCATTATCAGGTTTTCTTTTTGTTTTAGGAAGGTAGATAGAGAGTCTTTGCCAACGCCCATTGCGGGCTGTTGGGATTTAGACAGAGGCCAGAGGGGACCTTCAGCCAATACCAGAGAGTAGCTCTGGTCAGAAGGCTTCAATTGCCCATTTAGTTTGTCTAAATCCGAGCGATGGCACTGACCGAAAGCACAGTAGGAAGACAGATTGTTTCCAGAGATGTGGGAGGGCTCACCTTCCTGCAGTATCTGTTAGGTGCATTTGTGTGTGTTTGAGCCTCACATGGGCCTTCACATGTGGGCCTGGGTACCAGAAGCCTGGTGCGAGGGTTCTGGTGAAGGGAAGTGAGTGCGGGCAGGGAGGCTGTGCCTTCCAGATCACTCGGTAACTCCAAGAAGCCAACTATCCAGTGAGGAGTGGGCAGGACCTCAGGTGGCTCTTCAGGAGAGAGGATCTCTTCCCAAGTGTTACAGCTCTTGGAACAAAAGACTCAGATGATGGAGTAGTTCTCGCACACCTTTAATTCCTGGATAGGATTTATATACAGTTTTGGGGGTGATTCAGGGTTCAACAGCAGGTATCTCTCATTGGTTTGGACTGAGAGCTTGGGGAAAACCTTATTTGCATGTGGGAAGGCTTGGTGCTGCTCCTATGTGACTGATAGCCACACACTTCGCCAGGAGCCAGGGGCGGAGAGACATGATCAAACATCTTTTGTCTCATGTAGGTGGAAATCATCATCCATCGGGGGTCCGGGGTTCCAGACCTTTGCTTGACTGGAGACTAGGCTGTCTGTGTGCAGCCCACTGCCCTAACAGGGTGGTTGTTGTCAGCAAGATTAAATGAAGTAACTCTGGAAACATGCCTGCTACATGTTAGATGTACTTCATTGATACACGAATCCTCTTTGCTTGCTTTCTTCCTGAAAGGAAAGGTATGCTCATGCCAGAGACATGGTACTACAAAGGACACCCTGTGATACCAGCTGCCAGACTGCACAGAGGTGCCAAGACTTCCAGTAACAGGGAGCACTCCAAGCTTCTGGAAGCTTCAGGCTCCTTTTACATCCTTGACAGGAGACATCCAGGACCTCCTGAACATCCACCATAAACACATTTCCTATGGGGTCCATTAATTATGCACTCCCTCACCTCCATGAATATTTCAGGGTTTATATGCATAAATAAAACATACATTAATTAGAAGTTTGCAATTGGATTTCTTTCCTGACCTGTCATTACCATCAGTGTGTGTTGTCCACAGACATAAATCATTCAACATCTTCCTTCCTGGACCGGGTGTTCTCCTCTGTTAGATCAGAATAAGCGGTTCAAAGAGCCTTGGTGTGTAGTCGCCAAACACTAACACTGACCAAATCCTTTTGTTTCTCTTTTGTGGAAGAAATTAAAATTATTCATGAGGTACTGCTCAGCTGAACAGTTGGCTCCTTTCCCTCCACTGCGGGGACAGATTTCCTGGCCAGAGCTTGCTTCTGACGAATTGAACATTGGTTAAAAGTGAGCATCTTCTCCAAGCGGTGACATTAATACACTTAATGTTCAGAGAGCCTTGGCATATTCTGCTGGGAGGCTGCCAAACAACTATATTAGGTGGATTCTCTCACCTTCAATAGGATTATTAGGTGGTCCAAGTTTACTGTGTGTCTATTCACTTGGACCAGGTGCAAACAGATGTGTGCCATTTGTGTCTTCAAAGCATGAGTTGGTATGTGCCTTCAATGGGTCCTTGATATTCCCCTCAACAAGTCACCCAGAGAACTGGGACCCTGTTCTGGCTTGTACTTACAAGCTGAGGCCTGATGCTCAGAGTCTTTTTCTCTTAAGTTGTGGGCTTGGAGGCTGACTCATGGATTACTCTCAGCACTCTCTGGCTTAAGGGTCACTAACTGAAACTTCCATAATCAAGCAACATGGACAGGCAAAGTGGATTGATAGGGAATGGGAGATGACATAGTGTAATGAAATCAGAGAAGTTGGGACACATGGAATATTGATGATGAATTTGAACATAGATTTATGTGGCTCTCAGGTTTTAACAAAACCCATTGTGGAAGGGGCAGGCCCTGAAAAAAAGCAAGAGCTCTCAGGCGTATTTCAAAGTATGTGTGTGTGCATATTTTGCTGTTGAGTTTATCCTGAATTTTTCTAGTTCTGCTTTTCTTGCTTCTCAATAGTATTCTGATCTAGGAATTCAAACACAGGCAAATCTACTGCCTGCCTAAGTTCTTCCCATGGCATATCATGTGGAGACACAGATTTCCTTCTTCCTCTGTGCACAGATCTCAGCTTCAGCAATCTCTACAACTACTGAAGGCTTGGTTAGCCCAACAGATATTTTGCAGCTTTTGGTGTCTGTGGTCTGTGCTGCCATGGAAGCCACATTGGTGTCTGAGGTCTGTGCTGTCCTTTGGGACCAGGTGGATATCTGTGATCTGAGCTGCCAATGGAATTCTTGTAAGAGTTCAGGAGCCATGCTGTCATCTTTTTTTTTAATTAGGTATTTTCCTCATTTACATTTCCAATGCTATCCCAAAAGTCCCCCATACCCTCCTCCCCACCCCCCTACCCACCCACTCCCACTCTTTGGCCCTGCATGCTGTCATCTTAAACAATGCGAAGTACATGATTCCTGCTGCTGCCGGTTGCTATAGGCAAGGAAGGCACTATTTGAGTGGTATTGATGACTGCAGACTCATAATTGAGAATGAGAGATACTAAAGACTTCTGAGACAGCCCCTTCCCCTCAAAGAAAGCAATCCAGACAGCAAGCTATTGAAGATAATATTCCTTAAAAGCTGTGATACGGATGCTGAAGTATAGCCCTTCACAGTTGATGGCTCCTGGCAGGGGCTTGGGTAGGAGTGGAAAAGCGCTCAGTTTTCCTTAAGAGCCTGGACACTGAGAGTTTGACCACAGTCCAGTGTGTATATGGGCAACACAAATTGGACTTGGTGTTTTGTTTTTGTTTTGTTGTCATTGTATTCTGTTTTGGGGATAGCTCCAGGGTTGTAGGGTGGACCTGAGAGAAGTAGGAAACACCTGTGATAGGAGTGCATTAAGCAGAATTCCCAAATAATTAATAAAAATATTATGCTAGGAACAAAAGAAGTCAGCAGTGGAGTCACTATACTCATGAACTGAAGGCAAGTGTCTTAGGGTTTTACTGTTGTGAACAGACACCATGACCAAGGCAATTCCTACGAGGACAACATTTAATTGGTACTGGCTTACAGGTTCAGAGGTTCAGTCTATTATTATCAATGTAGGAAGCATGGCAGTGTCCAGGCAGGCATGGTACAGGAGGAGCTGAGAGTTTAACTTCATGTCCAGAAGGCAAACAGGAGAAGACTTGCTTCCAGGCAGCTAGGGCAAGGGTGTTAAAGACCATGACCACAGTGACACACCTACTCCAACAAGGCCACACATACACCAACAAGCTCACACATCCAAATAGTGCCACTCCCCGGAGGACCAAGCATATTAAAACCATCACAGTGAGTCTTTATAACAATCCTTTAGGGATCAGATGGACAAGCAATGGTAGTATATGAGTATGGGGTACAGTGTGATGAGGAAATACACGCATTAAATTGTAATGATCAAATTATCAGCATCTCTCCTTTTCTAGCATTGTTATTTGTTCTCCCTTTAGGTTCCTTGTAAAAATGAGTTGTCACAACCAGTTACTCTGTTATGACATCTTCTTCTCTGGTGACATTCTGTTGCTGTGATAAGACATCCTGGCCAAAAGCAACTGAAGAATGAAAGGGTCCACTAGGCTTACAGTTCCAGGCTGCAGTGCGTTACTGAGGGCAAGTCTGGGCAGGAGTTCAAATATTGCATCTACAGTCAAAAGCAGAGACAGGGACTACACGCATAACCCTCACTTGCTGCTTCTGCCCAGCTAGTTTCCTCCACTTCTACACAGCACAGCCTCTGAGACGGTGTCGCACACATTTAGTGTGGGTTGTCCACTTCCATTAACAGGCAAGGTAACCTCCCATAAACGTGCCCACAGGCTAAATGGGTCTGGACAGTTCTGCTCCTGAGACTCCCTTCCCGATTCTAGGCTGCAGGTAGTCGATGTTTAAAGCCAACCGGCATGCCACCTGCTTAAATGAACTTCAGCATCCAGGATGCAGCTTCCTCTGTCCTTCTTGTCTCTCTGTCTTCAGAGCGCCTGCCAGTCTGCTCTCTACTTCCAGGAAAGCCATTACTTGCCTTTACCCATGAGTGAAGTCATATAGTGTGTGCCCTGCTGGAAGGCAGTCTCTGGGCATTTGATCTGCCCTTGGCCCTTTGATAGAAAGTGACCTGTGTCTGAGTCTCATTAGTCCACCAATCACCTGAGTCTGTTTGCTACAAAGTTCTATGTGCTTCTGGTTCCTGACATGTTATTGCTTGACATCATTTTGCCACTCGGCAAAGATATGAGCTTTTCTACAATAGGTGGTTTTATAAACTGCTAGAAGATAGGGAAATGGGCGCCATCCTTTAAGGAAAAAAAAAAAAAAGGTATTATAAATCAAGAATGTTAAAGGAAGTTCCAAGCACTTTTACTCTGGGTCCTGATTCCTGGGTCTATCCAGAGGGATCTGGGTTGTCCTAGTTATCCAGAGCCTTCTCTGTGCTAGGCTGTGTGTCTGCATAAATGCCTCGTGTGTACCCTTGACACTTCCATCAAGCAGATATAAATACCAAGGCCATTTAAACAGGAGGAAATTGTAATTCAGAGAGGTTGAGTCACTTGTCCAAGACCTTCAGCTGCTAGACCAGAAAAGATTGAGGTTTCAGACCAATGCATTTTTCCCTAGATAAATTAGCCATGTAACTGGCCACACTCCATGACAATGCTATTTTGGAAGCCCCATTTAATAAGTTAAAATGAATTTTATGGGCAGCTGAGTAATTATTCGACTTGAACCCAATTAAAAATTGAGTGCATTCTGCCCAAGTTGAGGACTCCTTTTGATTAATGCCGGACAAATGGATTTCTCTTTTTAGCCAGAACTCTGAGGCCCAGATGGCGGGGCGGGGCTGGCTTTCTATAGATCACCCACTATGAGGTGTGTATGGTGGACCCACAGGTATCTACTTGTCTGTGTCCCTATGAGGACAAGGGGAAGGACTACATTTCATTTTCATAGTTCTGGGGATTAGAATCGGTGGCCTCATATATGCTACACATATGACATTCCAGTGAACTGGCTTTCCAGCCCTGGTTTTCTATTTTGTATTTTTGGGCAGTGCCTTAGTTTGCTGTGCTAAAACACCAGACAAAAGTAACTTGGGGAAGACAGGTTTATTATTTGGTTTACAGGTCACTGTACCTCATTAAGGGGAAGCAAGGCAGGAGCTCAAGACAGGAACCTGGAAGTAAGATCTGAAGCAGAGGCCATGGAGGAGCCCTACTTACCTGCTTGTTTTTGTTAGCTTTCTCAGCTTGCTTTCTGACATTACCCAGCACTACTGCCCCAGTGATGGAACCATTTCCAGTGGGCTGGGCCCTCCCACGTCAAGAAAATGCCCTACTGACTTTATACAGGAAACTTAAAGGTGACGTTTTCTGAATCAACGTTCCTCTAGCCAGATGACTCTAGCCTATGCCAAGCTGAGAAAAAGATAACCAGGACAGACAGGTTTTCAATCTCAAACTCATTCCAATCGCTGATCATGAAATTAACCTGTAGCCTAGACAGGCTTTGAACCCACAATCTTCCTCCCTTATCCTCTAGAGTAGGTGGGGTTATAGGCAGTCAGCAGCAAATCTGGCTAGGAATAGACAAATGTCTGCTCCAGAGGCATGGGGTTGGCTTAGCTGCAACCAAGTAGTTTGATTAGAACTGCTTCTTCTGGGAAGCTCAATATAGCTAGGTAGAAGGACTTACATTTTAGAATCTCTATCCCTGCACCTGCAAACTAGCTGTGACCTTGGCTGGAAGGCTGAGCATGTTACACTACCATCTCAGCATCGTTTCTTATATCTGCTAGTGATAAATGGTCAGGGACTGGGAGTTGCAGGGAATAGAGACTATGCCCAGGAGTTATCACAGAGGGGTGGATAAGCAGTGTCCACTTACAGTATCTCTCAGCCCAGCTGCTTGGAACCCTCCCAAGCACAGATACTGGATGATTCCAGAGCATTGCCCTGGACATGGTTGTACTGTTCCCTCGGTGGCCCCCCGTGCTCAGGGATGTTGGAAGAAGCTGCCACCGTCTTCTACTTTTAGAATGAATTCACTCCATATTTCAGTGCTCACAGCTCCGATTCCATTCCAAGCAGGCACATCTGGGCGCTTGGCATCCACTGTCTGAAGTAGAAGGCTCTGCATCCAAAGGTGGGGAAGATGTTGTAAGTGTCAGAAGATGTTTGTAGAAATGGACACATCCCACCCTGCAGGGAAGCTAAGATTCAGGCAGTTCTGGAGGGCACCGGCTCCTTAGGGAAACGATGCTCAGAAGCTCTGAAGCTGACAAGATGCTTAAGGTCCCTCCTTGCCCCACAGTTATATGGGCAGCCAGGACTGGCAAGAACAGACATTCCTACCTGTCAAGTAGCCTCCAAGTTCTGCAGAGAGCTCTAGGCTTCCAGCTTCTATGAGCTGTCACTCATGCTGGAAAGGGCATGTGGTGACGCAACATTCTTAGTTACCCATGCTCTGGTAAGCACTGCTCGCCTGTACTTCTGTGAGCAGCCCCAGTAAACTCACTGGT